>NC_087330.1:5141388-5443333 GCF_037043105.1 Vanessa tameamea | reverse complement strand
TCGCCCAATGCACGAGAGAGGGCTAGATTTCCATTCACACGATTCAACTGTACCCAGCCCCCGCCTGCTGTTATTCTGCGAAGTTCCTCTTTATGATATGGTTTATGATCATATGACAGGACCTCGACCTACAATAACATAAAATAATAAAACATAAATACTCATCATAAAATTAAATATGTAAATTAACAAGACATAATAAATAAAAATTAAAAAATGACTGTCATATTGAAGAAATTTATGCAGAAATTAAATTTTCAGATATAAATAGAAAATTATAGAAAAGAATACAAGTAATCTTGAACTTGGTATTTGCACATCTGCACCGTTAATTATTTTTATTATCTTATCACTGATTGCTGTATAACAATTTATGCTATACTCATACCAATACTAATATTTCATTTTTAATTCTTCATTAAGCAATATATGCATATAAAAAACTTTAATATGTACAAAAATAACAGCAACATTATAGTTTGGATATTCCTTGTGATGATAAAATATTGACACATTTATAATTCTTTATCAACACTTTTAAGTTTTCAGATGCTATTAGACAAAATGTAATAGACATTTTAACACACAAGATAGCTTATAGGCCAATTACTTATATTATAAACACTAATGAATATCACTTACCGCACCCCTGACACTGGCTATAGCTCGGGAGTCGCCAACATTAGCACAATACAGTGTGTTATCTTTTATAAGCACCGCCACGGCTGTGCTACCTGCTACCTTCTCTTGCATGTTCTCTTCCAGCATTGCCTGATCTAGGTCAAGAAAACCCTAAAAACATAACCATATATACTGATTTCATTGATTCATATGTAATTGTAATTCCATTAAATACCATTTATTCCTGTCCACTGCAGCCTGTCTAGATTGTCTACTTATAATTAAATCTCTTGATAATAACAAGGTACTTACTTATGAAGTTAATTAAAAATAAATAAAGAAGGTAATTCAGTAACTCCAAGACAAATATAATAAACAAAAATTGTCTATCCGTTTTGGTTGGTAATTTTTACTTTCATTTTAATGACACAAGAAATTCTAAGCTAGAAAATGAATTAACTCTACTGAGTTAAATCTTGCAACTGTCAAGTGCAAAAGATCTAATCTGATCTGATCTGATCTTTGAACCAGTTTCACCCAAATTATATATGTCACACATTTTTGGTTAAGGTGAAATCAAATATACTAAACTTGATGCATTTTAGTAGATGCATAAAATGTAATATTGATGGGGTGAATATATTTTTATACAAAGTTTTCTGATGAATTACATCTTTGATACCATCAATAAGTGCATCAGTAAGTAGACGAAAGTATGATTTATTAATTTAACTATATTTTACTTAATTTATAGAAATTAAAACTACTCATCATTGTGGAATACTATAAAGTTAATTATCACACAATTTGATATTGATCAAAATGACAATTATTAATATTCTAATAACCTGTTTCATTGCTTCCTCAATATTTCCAAGGTGATATTCAGGTCTTGCCATTATGAATTTGTGTAGATGTTTCCCTGCATATTCAGCTATGTTTGACCCTGAAATTATAATATTTATCTGATTACGAGCTCTGCTTATGTAAATATATGTATTGTAAGACAATAAATTATGTGCATATCTCTTAATTTTAATGTAAACAGTATTGTAGTATTATTGCATGGTTATTTTAAACTTTTTAAATATAATAACTGTTCAATTCAATAATTACTTATTGCTTATAAGCTTGTATGATACTTTTTTTAAATAATGTAATCTTAAATAGTCACTATTTCTACAGGTTTTCAATAATACTATTACTATTATTATTAAGCTTTAAGATTAAAAATAGTTCATATATACCTCCATGGCCATCATAAACTGCAAAGTATGCTGTACCAGGGTCATCAGGCAGTGATAATATCTGTGTGTGTGAGTCATCCATTGATACACGCCATCCTTGCATACATGAGGACCCCACAAGATATCTGGAGTCCTGGCATGTTGATGACTGCTTCTCTGTCACGGGCTCAGAGAGGGTTTGCCCCATAACTCTATTGAGGCAATAATTAATCATTATTTAAACAATATAATAAGTTATGAATGTTTCTTTTAAGACTTGATATTTATTTGACTAGCTTGGTATATATTTCATGATTTTAATCAACTGAGGTTGATATTATAGATGCACAACATTATCACAATAGTGCAAGGCAAAATCGCAAATAGATAAACTCCATTTTATTCATTATAATGAATATGGGGATTTTCATTTTGAAATCAGTATAAATTAGTGTTGCTGACACACACACATACAAAACTTTCATATGTTCATGATTTAGGTACAAATGTAAAGAGGATGTATGTATTGATTTCTTTCACTGAACACAACTTGTATAAAAGTAAATAATAATTACAATATTTTAGATCAACTAAATTTTAATATCACTAATACATTTTAAAACATAACTAAGCTATAATTTAAAGTTATATTAATTTACCTTGATTAGTTAAGGATACTTCTATAACAAGTATGAGTATTAAAATGAAGATAACTTGTCTTTGAGTGCAAATCTAATAGCACAATTAAAAAATGACTTATATTACAGAAAGCCGGTCATACTTTCTATGAAATAGAACACCTAACTAAGCCTTCAATTGTCATACATGACTAAGATCTGATGTCACTAATGCATAAGACATTAATACGTCTTCTCTGGAAGATCACTATTGAATTTAATTTAAATAAAAGTATGTTTAACTATTTCAGACAAGTATATAATAAGATAGCAGACTACTTACTGATAATACAGAAATAACAAAACACAAGATAATAATTGCAATATATATTTAAAAATATAAATATGTTACACATTTTCCTAACAACTCGACTAAATTATAGATAACTATACTTACAATGTTTTTAAAACTGTAACTAAAACACTAATTTGGTCGTGATTTGTTATTTAATACTGTACAAATTCTGAAAAATAAGTATCGTAAAGTGCGTAGGTAAATATCAACTAATGTGTCTATGATGCAGAAACGTCAGAAATAATGAATTAAAAACATATGATCATAGACAACTTTTATAACCTTTAGATTGTACCTATTAACCCTAGTTACACCTTATTTAAAATAAAACAACAGCTATTTGCAGATCCATTGTATTTAAAAAAAAAATTATACAAATAGCTAATGACAGATATTAATAACTTCAATGTAAAAGTAAAATGGCCAACCTTAATATTCTTGATGCTGCAAACATAATTAATATTTTCAAAATAAGAAGTAGATACCCTATAAATTGATTTATGCTTTAATTAACAAACTATTGTAACCAGAAATATAAAGTCAACAACATTAAAAACTAACTACTAAAATTTCATTGATAACGACAAGCCCTTTTTTTAATTTTTGTCAATGTAATTTTGTCGTATGCTAGTCATATTAGTATTTAATATTATATTTTATGTATTAAAAACTTTTTGTTTTAAGTGTCTGTCTAAAATGATTTTGCGTTAGCATTATTGGATAAATATTTTTATTAATGACGTATTTCCTCAAACTAATGATTTTGTTCTGCAAAATAGAAATATGGCCTCAAACTTAACTACCATGAGGTGACATTAATTATAATTTAATTCTAAGGACTTCGGTCATTGAATACATTGTCAGTTTAATTTATTTTTAATAAAATTTGATTATTAACCAACTGTAGGTTATAATTGTTAAATAATATGTTGTAATAATAATTATATAGCTAGGTATTCGGTAGGTTTCCTAAACCAAAATCGGATACTTATTACGTACAATTTATGGAAAAATGAAAGAGCGAAAAAGCTGCACCAAATAAAAACAAATGTTGCCAATATTGATAACGTATTTATGTGTAGTATAAAAAGAAAACTGAATTAGAAGACTGTTTTAAAATTTTTAGATGCAATAGGTACCCAACTGATATCACCATTAAATGCAGACATATTATCAATAAAAATGTAAAATTAAATTTTCATTTAATCCAGTCACTGCATTAAATGTTATAAAAGTATTTAATGCCGATAATATTGTAAAATCTAGCGACCTATGGTATATTACGGTAAATCTAAATATCATAATAATTATAACAATATACAGCTTTATTTAAAAATGACTGGGGTCTGGACGCGTGTTAAATTCCTCACAATTTATTGGAATGTTGTTAAGTTGTACCATTATTTAAAACTGGTACCAATAAAAGTGAACACTTTGAACCATCTACTTCGGTATGAATGCCATTTTTCCTGCTTGGCTGAGATGGTTAAAATACTAACCAAATAATTTGTGCACAAGCCCGGGCAAAACTATTTTTGGTGATGATAATCGTGAGGAAAACTGTCACATTGTCGCAGCGTGGTGAAATAAGCTCTAGACCATCTCATATAGACATTTACTAGTTGTTTACTTTTTATTATATTTAAGTATATAAGATTAAGGTCTTTGCCTAATTAGAAGTAAATGTTTTAATTTTTCCTATATTATACTAAGGTTGTTAGTTCTGGTTGTTATTTAAATCGATCACCGCCTAACGCAAAATAAACAAGAATTGCCTCAGCCTTTAATATGATGTCATAATTTATCGATTGAAATCAGCATAATTTTTGCTGTGTATTTTCATTGCGTTCATTACATAAGCAACTTTGCCTACGATTTTGTTTTTATTATCTTTAATAACGTATGTCGACATCATTATGTGGTTCGTCCATAATATTTATGTATGTACGCAATAAGATAAACGAATTTCTCTAAAACTTGTGGCGTACATACTCGTACCTACTGTTAACACTAGGAACAGGCATAAACTTACTCGATTACAGAGTTTTAGTAAATCTTTTATACGTTTATACAACAGGGTCCAAAAAAACATTCAAAAATATACAATTGTAGAATTTAATAGATTCGTTAAAGAACGTTCGTTTGCTAAGGAATATTAAAATACTATTTACTTTTTTCTTGATTGTTCACCTTGGGAAGAAGATGATAGCTCCATGCTAATAACGAAAATAAAATTTTATTTGTATATGAAAACTAAAATAGTAATATATTACATTAAAAAAGGTCTCGCTGAGTTCTATCACCGGTACTTCTTAGGTCCGAGGTGTATATTTCCGAACGGTGATATATTTTTGAAGATAAATAAACACGTGAAACGCTTCTAGATTGAATAAAGACTTTGGCATTAACTTTTTCTAAACTACTAATAATGGTTTACATTAGTTTTTCACGATGTATTTCGTCAAAATTCCTTTTGAGGTGCTGACCATATCACTACCATAGTAAATAATAATTTATTTATTGATATAAAATCAATACTTTTATGTAGTATCATTATTAATACATTAATTTTCTACAAATTCTTATACAGGCCATACAGAAAAGTCTGTAAAAATATTAAGTACAACATTTAAAAAGACTTATTTGTTGTTAAAAAAAAAAAACAAAAATTGTTTTATAAAAAGACAGCACTTATTACGAAAAAATTAAACCGACATTATTTTCCGAATCTTGCATGGCCAGATAACCGATATCCAAAAGTAATTTGAACAAAACCAAAGTCTATGTTGATCCATCAAAAACAAATAAATTTCATATTGATTAGTTTTACAAGCATATCCTGCCTAATAAAAAGACAGCAAAAATTCTTATCGCTCGGGCGTTCCGCATATTAGTTAAGTATTAAATACGCGTCCTAACCGCTGAGCCGAGACAGCCCACTGGTGAGTTCAAGCCCAAGTTTATTATTAAATTTGTACTTGAAGTAAGATGTCGTGAGAATACCTGCATGTGTCTAATTTCATTGGAATGTGTATTTCACATTCGTATCCCACCCGCATTGAAGATTTAATAAGCTCTATACCTCCTCATAGCGAGAGGAGGCCTTAGTCAGCACTTTTACTTTTATTATATAACGATAACTGCCCATCCTGACTTCTTCCGGGCGAAATAAGGATTTCTTTTAATTCCCAATCGCAGTGCAATCTACTCGGTCCAATCTAAGCAATCACGGGACCCCCTGAATACACACAAAAAAATCATCGAAACCGGTCCAAACAGAAGATTTATATATATAAATATTATACTGACTTATTGACCACAGACCTGAGTAGAACCGATGAAAGAAACACCTTTTTTATCAATATTTTTTGCTTACAATATTTTTTTTTAATTCAAAAGGCAATTTTTTTTTTTTAAAGTTGTGTTACGTTAAACTTTATTTGTGTTTTCTGGGATCCTGCTGTCAAAGCGTCATTGTTCACAAAAGAATTACTAGCCCTGTGGAGGCTGATAACGGGGGTAACAAGTTGATGTTATTTCCTTGTATGTGCCTGCAACAATATTTTAAGTTTTTTTTGTTTGTTCGAACACAAATCACCTTAAAAAATACATATAAACCTATCGAGAATCGAGAACCAATACTTTTACTTCCTTAAGCTTTTTTCTTTTTTTCTATATATATATATTTCAGTGATCAATACAAAAATCCTACTGATATCGATTTTACTTTGGACTTTTACCTGGATCAATACGACATGGACCTATTGACTAGTCAGCAACCACGTTTCGAAAAAAGATTTGCAAAATCAGGAATATCAAAAAAAAAATTCAACATGAGAAAAATAATCAACACATCCAAGAAAATGGGCATGGTTGACATGGACTTAGTAACTTACATCATCTCCGGACAATTCAAGACAGAAATTAAACTAAGGTAAGATAAGAATGTTTGTTGTGGATGTTTGGTCGACTACCTACTATTCTTGGAAACAACTGTGGAAAATACACAATGAAGTGTTGTATTGATTTAAATAAAGTTAAAGAATAAACTTGCTTAACTTAGTATAGTCTCTACTATTACTTAATACTGTCTACTCTTTAAAATTTGAAGTTTTTCAGCGATTGTTTGTGTGCGAAAACGAAAGATATCTAACATCAGAAAAGGAGCCCCATAGAATATTTAGTCTTCTCTAGGAAGGATGATTCCTTTATGGCGCAGAGGCATGGACAATTGGAAAAGCAAAGGGAAAAGGGCTTATGTTGTAGAAGAATGCTTGGGAGATCTTTGACCACGAAGAGAATCAAGTTAATCCAAACTTTTGTGTCGACATCAGACTTTGGGAGCAGTTTTTTCGTAAAATGTAGTTAATCAATAAGTTAAGCGTTAGATGTATATTATTAGACTTATTTCCATATTATTGTGCATAATGCAAATCAGGCCAGTTATCATCAATACAGATACAATACTAATTATTCTTCTCCGAAGCTTATTTTAATATATTCCTATAAATATTTACAACAATCAATAGGTATATATCCAATCTGACGCCGTATTCTGAGTTAAGATTCTTTGCAGTTCTATATTTAAAATATTGAACGAGCTTTCACTTGCTTTTCTTAAAAAAGTAAAGCACTAAAATTATCTTTAAAAAAAACTGTTTTAATTTCCATTGTTAGCTATCTATTTCGAATATGAATTAATTGTGTTTTATAATAATCGTACTATAATAATCCTATAATCGTATTTGGCAGTGAAGAGGAATATCGTGAGGAAGTTGTTTTTATTGTTGTGATCCGGTTTGAAGTAAGCCTGTGTAACTACAGGTACAAGGGACATAACATCTTAGTTCCCAAGGTAGGTGGTGCATTATGAAATATCGGGCTCTAAGAAATATTAACCATTCCTTACATCGCCAATGTCTATGGGCGGTTTTGACCAGTCACCGTTACTCATTTGCACATTCGCCTGGCTGCATTATGAAAAAAAAACTGTCACATGTTAATAAACTCCAAATCAGCTGAAAAGGAGAAGAAGCTTCGAAGTAAGACATTTACACCTACTAAAAGAAAAAGAAAACATTGTTTAAATACGAGAAGTAAAGACAAACTTGTAACACTAATTTTCGGTTCTTTTCTTCAGTTATTTTCTTGGATATAGGTAATTGCATTTAATTACTTTTGGTGAAAAAATTTAGTTCATTGCAGTTCCTCACGGTAGACTCTTTAAATTAAAACAGTAAAATCGTGTTCCAAATGTTTTTAAGAGGTTGCTCGAATAAACTATATATTATTGTTTTTTATCAAATGTAATTTATGCTAATGTTAGTTTACGTCATTACTTCTATGTACATACGACTAGCAGAAGCCAAATTTCATCATGAAAATTGTTTCAAGTATTCCATCAGACTATCTAAGAGTATCCTTGGGGGATTTTTAGTTTTGAAAAGTCGAATTTTACGTCATCAAGGTTTAATATATTATAGTATGCGGAAACCGAATTCGTCGTGGAATTTAGCACACATCTTTGCTTCGATATTATAAGACATTCCTTCTGGCGCATTTTAATAATATTCTGAAAGTAATTTTCAAAGGTGGTTCGACCACCGATATAGTATTGTATGTCTTCATAATATTGTTTGGTTCTCTTCAGAAAACGGTCAAACGAGAGGATGATTGTAAGTTAGACGTAAACCATTTTATATGATTTCCAATTACCTAAGGACTATGGAGACTTAATGGTTTTATTTTACTTACTAATGGTTTTATGTTAATTACTTGTATTCGCAAAGGCTATTTGGCGGGAGAATAACTGCTAAGAATGTGTTATCGTCTATAAATAACATGATTATTTTACTGATTTTAAATGAATAATGGTTCACATTCGTTTGCAATATTAAATAGTATACATATGCTCGATATTTACCTCCAAATTATATTTGAGGGTCTCTATTGTCGTTGGATGAATGAAGAAATAAGTTATAACCAAGATATTAAAATTTGTTTTATTTAGGTAATTTAACTAACTAATTTTCAAGTATTCTTATTAAGTAGACTAAAATCTCTCCTTTTATAGCAAACGTCCTTGCTTTGTTCATTTTATAAGAAAAAAAAACTATAAAGACGAAGGCACAAATTTAGTTGCTTTCTATAATATAAATGTTTAATATTGTCTAAAAAAAATACCTGCAAGTTCTGAGAATGAATGTTTTTTTATGAGATCTTTTTATTTCTCTTTCACTCTAATGCTTTCTCGTTAGTACGGTAATCGGTACCCAATATTACAATTGAACGATTCTTTAACATTTCGTACTTTTATATTTAATTATTTAAATTTTTCATATATTTAAATATTTATACCCATGCGAGTTATGATAACACGGCCGACGAAATTATTATTAAAAAGAAATTTTATTTATGTAAAATTATATTTTTTTTATAATTAAAAAATATTTATTTAATAAAAAAAGAACTCTGATTAAAAATTATATTAAATCTGAAATGAATAAAAATGCAAATCCCTTTTTTGTTGTTTATGCTTTCCTGGTGTCAGCGAAATGTAAGCGTTATGATGTTAACTACTGTATTGTTTTTTTTAATAGACTGAATCGTAAATAGGTAAAGATAAACATTTTGAACTGAATTATCCTTATCTTAATTTATGATAACTGAGGACACATTATATGATTATAAATCTTGTTACAGATTTAATTTGTTCAAGTAGCGGCGGCATTCAAATATTTTTTACGTATTTTATTTATCATTCGTTTATAAGGTTTCACTGTTGTAGAACAGTAACAGTTCTAATCATACGAAGGTGTTTATCAACTCTACATATTATAATTAATATCTACGATAGAAACTCGTTTCGGATAAAAAAATCTGAACATTGAACTAATTTACTAGTGCTGGTATTGCAGACTGATGAAATCGACGTTGATGCATGTAAAAACACCCTATTGGACATTCGAGAATCGAGTATTAAATGCTTACACTTTAGTTTCAAGTGAAATCGCGCAGGGATTGCGCGTGTGCATCGTTGTGTTGTGCCACGTGATTTTAAACTTGGAACATTTTATTTATTTGACATTTCTTTTTCGAAAGTTTCGAATTTTAATAATGGCCTGTCCTATGAGGTTTGTGAATTTTTTAATTGTTAGTTTTTGGCAATGATGTAAATATTGTTGCCTCTTATCGGAATATAAGTGAAAAGTTATTTTAATTTAAATTAAACACAAGACATATAAAATAATAAAAATAAAGGAAAGATATAAAAATGCCTTTTCGACCACGATTAAATTAATTCAGTTGCAAACCAACTATGGATTATTATAATATCTGTGTTCTGTATTTTTTTATTACTAATACGGTTTAATAATTTTATTAACACAAATTAAAGGTATAAAAATAAAAGTCAATCAACGTTTTTACTTCAATTAAAACAGCCGATGATTAAGGTTTCAGAATTAAATAAAAAATATTAAAAACAAGCTGTAATTTATTATAAATTATTATAACAAAACCATAAAATAATATTGCTAGAAGCCAGACTTTTTTCTACTTTGCAGATAGAAATGCAAGTTTTCATTTGTAATCATTATTGTCAGTGGCAGAACCCAAAAAGCGTAGGATAGCATCTCAATATTTTTGACATATTTTACAAGAATAATTAGTTAAAAAAAAAATGAGTTCATAATATTTGAAATACTAGCTAGATAAGTAATGTTAATTCTTCAAATAAGAGAAATCCGGATTGTGAAAAGCGATCGGATTAAGTTATTTTGTTTAACTTTAAAACATAAAAAGCCGTAATGGCCTAGTCATCAGAAATGTGAACCTTAGCCGATGAGTCCGGATTCAAACTCAGGCGAGCATCGTTGAATTGTCAAATTGTGCTCAATTTGAGTTTATAATTCATTTCGTACTTGTTTTATCGTAAGTGGTCACCACCTCCCATAGAAAATATTGCTGTAAGAAATATTAACCAATTTTTACATCGTCAATGCGCCCCCAACCTGCAGGTTGGGTTCAAACTTGGGAACTAAGATACCAAGATCTTGTGTCTGTAGTTACATTGAGTCATTCACCCTTCAAACCGGAACACAACAATACTGAGTACAGTTGTTTGGCGGTAGAATATCTGATGAGTGGGTGGTACCTACCCGGACGGGTTAGCATAAAGCCCTACCACCAAGTAATCTGTTATTAATATATTTGTTATTTATAGTTTGTAAATAACAAACTAATAAATAAAAAACCTATCCAAAAGTTTGTCGCTCACTCGAACATTCAACAGCTGTTAGCCATTTGGTAGGATGGCACTTACGCAAACGGGCTTTCACAAAGCTCTCCACTAGTAAAGTGTTTTGTGATGAAGTATAAAAATAGGGAAATGTGTCATGGGCGATTCTGCCACATGTGTATCCTATGCTGCACACACATTGGAGCACCTTGTAGTGTCTAAACCTGCTCATTAGACCAGCAGTAATAGGTTGTATAACATAAATAAATATATACATTTCAAGACGTCACAAAACGTATATATATATATATATTAATATAAATAAAAAACAGCCAAACAGTATTACATTTTATTATTATACCAAAATTATAAATAGTCAAAATTCTGCCAGGAAAAAAATATATTGTAAATGAAAAAAGGAAGGTACCTAAGTATATATTGTAATAAATATATAAAATAACAAGATATTTAATTCAGTATCGTGCTGAGAAAACTACTTTGTACAATACATAGTTTAATTATTTTAATATTTATTAAATAAAGAATACAGATACAAAACAAACACAATTTAGTCGTTATTATTGTAAGAAAACTCTGCCATACAAACCGACGATTCACTTTTTATTTACTTTACATTCAAACCCGCCATTTAGCCAGTAATTTTTTTGTCTTTTATAAATCCGCCATAAACTATCTAAGAAATAAAGTCTTCTAAGTTAGTAAGTCTAGTGAGTTAGCTTCAATTTATTTACTTTTATAGAAAACATTACACATATTTCTCTAGATCGCAAATTTTGGACACTGTTTAAGGGTAGAAACCGATAGTAATGATAATGTTATTTATTTAAGGTAAATCAAATGATTTTTATGAACTGCGCGCGTTCAGAATGTCATGTGACGTTTTGGAGCTGAAACGCGCAGTCCGTTTAAACTTGATGCTTGCGAGACTTATATACTTACTGGTAGGACTTTGTGCAAGCCCGTGGGACTAGGCACCTGGCGGTGGTAATAACTTAATAAGCAATACTTAGTTTTATTGTAAGTATTTTGATTTGAGGGATGCTTTAACTACAGACACTACACATCTCATCTTAGAGAATAAAAATTGAAAAGTCAATATCGTAAAATTATTTTGTCAGTTAAACATACATACATACAAAGACTAACATAGGTATGTGTGTTAAGTTAGGTTTGGTGGCGTTTCTATTTAGGTAGATACATAAAAACAATCTACTAAAACCATGTCTCCCAAAAATTGTTTACAAATAATCCTTCGATCTATAACTGTTTTCGATAAATTTTAATAAAGATACATCCCATTATAATTTACGCAAATTACATGTGGAGCCCTAACATAACAAATTTAATAAGATATGAAAAAAACCATAAAAATGCTAATAAATTATAATATATTCGTATTATTTTGATCGAAATTAAAGCGCGTAGTTAACACCAATTTAACACTTTCATTTTATTTATCTTTAAGTTTAAACCTAAAAAAAAAATACTTATATATTTTAAAACACGCGATTGGTGAAGTCGTGTTTATTTGTAACATTATTAAATTATCATACACTTTTTATTTTAGATAGTATTCAAACCAGTTTTTATGAAGCAATCGAACGAGTTTCAATAATGTTTTTGTTAAACATATCGGTTAAAGTTGATTTCGATAAGGATGTAACAAGTTTTCAAATGAACCAAAAATTAAATAGATATTTAAATATGAATTAGAATGTGTGTAATAGCGAGCCGAAATGGCCCAGTGGTTAGAACGCGTGCATCTTAACCGATGATTTCGGGTTCAAACCCAGGCAGGCACCACTGATATTTCATGTGCTTAATTTGTGTTTATAATTCATCTCGTGCTCGGCGGTGAAGGAAAACATCGTGAGGAAACCTGCATGTGTCTAATTTCAACGAAATTCTGCCACATGTGTATTCCACCAACCCGCATTGGAGCAGCGTGGTGGAATATGCTCCATACCTTCTCCTCAACGGGAGAGGAGGCCTTAGCCCAGCAGTGGGAAATTTACAGGCTGATTATGTTATGTTTTATGTTATGTGTGTAATATTAATATATGTAAAATTGGATATCTTTTTCAAGTCGTTATATACCTCTTTATCTATCGAATTATTTGATGTCATCCAAACCGACTTCGGCCACGATGGCTATTCACAAGGGAGACTAGCTATAGCCTATTCCGATGGAAGTAGGAAAAAAGATAAACAAACGTTATACTTACTTATTTCATGCGATTTGATAATAACTCTGCTATATTGTGCACTACTAAGAGTTTATGATAAATATATCTTCATTTATAATAGAACACCATTGCACTACTTATTTCCACTTTTTTATTTTCAAAATTCCGATAGCAGTTTCATCGACGTTCAAAACGCCATTTTTTCGCAAATCCATAGTGAATATCATACATTAATCAAGCTCTCGACCAATGATATCGCGTCAATTTGCTGTCAAATGTTGTTTATATGGCTTTTCTCCTGTTATGGTTGGAATAAAAAGGACGTGTGCATAAGTGTTTGCGCAAACACAGGTGCGCTCTCATAATCCGATGGAAGGGCAAATAAGGAATGAGTTCAGGCACATGACCAACAGCACAATATAGAAAATATATACGCTATAGATTCTGCACCCATAATACATCCATATAATGATGATAAAACAAATCGAAAAATAAAACATAGGTATTCAACTTACGAGCATGCAAGTATTCTTCATTAAACTTCAAACCAATACGAATCCATTATTTTCCATCCTCATTGTTCCTGTCAATTAAGATTCTGCATTATAGCCCGTTTGAATGAGCAAAAAGAAAATAAAATTTGTTAAATTGTTTGCTCATTACAATTATTATCCATAAGAAAAACACTCAAATTTTAGTTTTATCATAATAGTGTAACTAACATTACTTTAATTAATTATCGCTTTTCAAAGTTTATTATTTAGGCGGTAAAACTCCCTTTTTATATATAGGTACCATTAATAATTCGTCTTGACACGTGATAATGAGATTTTAATCCGAATAACAGATGGTTTAATATCATAAGCACGAGTTACTCTTAAACCAGTTGCGTACGACTATTTTTTATAAGCGCTACGATTCACAACTTTTATTTCAACATTTTTTACCTGTCTAACATTTTTTTTTAGATTAATACTTACAATATTTACTAAAAAATAATTGTTTTTTTTTATGTATGAAATTGTAACAATTAATTGCCTTAAGTATATATAAAATTTAAATTTTACTACAATTCAGTGGTATTAAACAGTTTGAATATATATGTTTATATAAATTATATGAAGATTTGAAAATTAAAAGTTATTACTAATAATAAATATTGGACGACATAAACTACATTACTCTGATCCCAATGGAAGTAGCTAAAGCACTTGCGTTATGGAAAATCGGAAGTAACGACGGTACCACAAACACCCAGACCCAAGACAACATAGAAAACTAATGAACTTTTTCTACATCGACTCGGCCGGGAATCGAACCCAGGACCTCGGAGTGGCGTACCCATGAAAACCGATGTACACACACTCGATCACGGAAGTCATCGATGTTACGATGATTATATTATATGTTAATTAAATTTGTATTTATTTTTTTAGATCGATAATAGATGAAGCAGGGCAAGAAGGGAACCACCTCGGTAATGAGGCAGGAATGCTTTACGGAGAGTACCTGATGCTTGATAAATTGCTCAGCGCTCAGAGAATGCTCAGCGCCGAATCATCGAAACCTGTGCATGATGAACATCTGTTTATTGTGACACATCAAGGTAAGAAAATATGTATAATGGATTTTTTTTTTTTTGAAAGAGTTAGATCCTAATTTAAAGTTAAAACATGAATTAAATACCACAGAACTAAGAGGAAAGGATGAAAGTAAACTAACGTGATTTTTTTAAATTAACCGGTGTATATTAGTCAGTTAAAGTCTTTCAGTTGAAGTTGAAAGCTTAGAAGAGAAACCTGCCTTATCTATAAGATGAAATTCTGCCACATGTGTATCAACTATCCATCCCGGAACCCACATTGTAATAGCGTAGAGGAATAAACATCAAATTTACTACTAATTAGGAGAGGAGTTCTTTTAGTTAAAATAATATCTATGCATATAGTAAGAGTGTCTGTTTGTAATATTAAAATAACCTATTTTTACTAAATGCATATGTATGTATACACGGTACATATACCAAAATAACATTTTTTACAATTTTTGTCTGTCTGTCTGTTTGTTCCGGCTAATCTCTGGAACGGCTGATACGATTTCGACGGGACTTTCACTGGCAGATAGCGGTTGTAATAAGGAGTAACTTAGGCTACTTTTATTTTAGAATTATATATAGAATAAAAATAAAATCACGCTACAATATCCAAATAACTTAAATTCAAACAACGCGCACGAAGTCGCGGGCACAGCTAACTTAGACTCAATACAAGACCTGATGATATTAAGATTCAGATATTTTTTGTAATATTAACTAATCTATTTAATATAATGTTTCAGCATACGAGCTATGGTTTAAACAGATAATATTTGAAGTGGACTCCGTGAGATCATTACTAGACGTAGAAGGATTAGACGAAAGCCACACGATGGAGATTTTGAAACGTCTTAACCGAATAGTCTTAATATTAAAGGTAACAAATTTTCTCTCATTCGTTTTCTATACTCTCTTTAAAGGTTGATTGTATTTTTGTTCCACCCTTATAACTGCGGCCTCACTAAACGTTTTATAAAGAAACAGTTTCATTATGTTTCTGCCTTGTCGGCAACAGAATGTTGAAGATAAAACATATTCTAACCAAGCAAAACTGGACGTACAACTAACCACGCAGCGTACTAATTATGTATATCTGTAATTACTAATTTAAGGGACACGAAAGAAACATTCACGAACATGTGTACACATACCTATTTATCAGTAACAGATAATATCTTATGTATTTATTAGACGTTTTCTTCATAATAAAATTAACATTCAACTTCCGAATGACTGATAAACAACCGTTTATTATCGTGTCTACCGAAGTACATTTTGTTAAAGCCACTTAGACTATCAATTAAAGTCCATTCACTCATTCAATTCATTTTTTTTCTTCAGCCGAACAAGCTGAATAAGCTTGAACAGAAGAAGATTTAAAAAAAAAAGAGGAATGGATTAAATATCCATGTAAACTTCACAACGGAATCAACGGCTGCATCTCAAAGACGACATTTAAAACGATAAAAAAATGTTTTAATTAATATTATAAATGCAAATGTCTGTTTGTTTTTTAGGCTTTTACGTCATAGCTACTCAAACGATCATCATGAAGTTTGTATATCCTACACATTGTCAGTAGTGTAATAATGGACAAAGGATAACTAAACCTGCCCTTATATTTGTTCAATGTAGTGTATTTATTTTTAAATTAACAAGTATCCGAACGAAATAGCAAACCGAATATAAAGACCATAAAGTAAAAAAATTGTAACAGACGTATAAGTCTGTATGTAAAATACATATAATAAAACCAACCAAACCATAACGTAAACTATACTAAAATAGTATACAAAATATCTAACGAAAATAAACTTCTAATTATTATTTCTAATTAAATTATTGCCATGTTTGTAATAATAAATTTGACTTGATAGCAATAAGCCTGAACAATGTTAATAATAAAATTATTAATCTTATTATTAAACTTAATAATATCACAATCACCTATCACATAAAATGACCGTACATTCGTATTTCACGCATTCATTGTAAATTATTATATTGTTTACTTATTAAATTACGCATAGGCCTGATAATACAACGCTTAGAGCCATGACATCCGACCCGGCACTCGGAGTCGCATCACTTTTTATTGATAAACCAGTCGTAACTAGTGACGTTCTAATATTATTGATGATTATCGTGACGATGATGAAATTAATGATTAATTAACATTATTGTTATTTTGTTATAGAGTTTAGAAAACATATTAATGTTTTTCAAATTAAATTGATTTAAATCCCTTACGTTTGAGCTTCACTTGCTTAAAACTATGACCAGAGAGACAAGTAAAAGGTATTCAAAAAATCGAATTCAAGTCTAACTGTAGATGTCTAATTGGATGTGATATTATTTATTTATTATGTATATTTAATTTATATAAATAAATATTATATAAGAATGTTTTACGTTTGTCCTTTATGCGTTCCTAAACCATTGATGCGTTTGTGATGAAAATTTAGTAAATTGTTCCGCGTAAGCTCGGAAAGGTTTTTGACCCAAAATAATATGAGTTTTTCGGCGTATGTTTTTCCTTCGACATAAATGTCTTTCTACGCATGCGAAGCTGAGACGGGTAGCTAGTTTGAAATTTTCTGAATAGGTAATTGTAATACATCGGTTTAATATTTTTATAAATAAGTATTTTAAGCGATGATAGATAACAACTAAACGCTCCTCAATTAATATTATTTTTGACTCTCATTTAATTTATCCTTTGAGAAAAAATGTGGTATAATAAAGGACCCCACTCACATGTAGTCTTCGGACGTCTAATCATTGTCAATAGTAAATATGGTTGTTGTACGATATTATTTTCTTGCAGCTTCTAGTCGACCAAGTAATGATCTTAGAGACTATGACGCCATTAGACTTTATGGACTTCAGGAACTATTTACGACCGGCGTCTGGATTCCAAAGTCTACAATTTCGACTACTGGAAAATAAAGTAAGTATATTGGATAATCAATTTTTAACATTGAGGTATTTCATACACGAGACGCAATCAATGTCTTGCTACATACATATAAAGATACATTTTAAGAAAATTTTGTATCGTCCTTGGCCCTACTGGCTACAGCAGCGTCATTGAAAATAAGAACCGAGTCCAAATTAACTCGATGATTCGAACGTCTAAAGGTCCTATGAGAATGATTTTGACGTTCGTCGGAATATAAGTGCTACTCGGTCACGTCACGAGACGACAGACAGCAGTGATGTATTAAATTCTGGCTGAAACAAGTCTCTACAAACAAACAAGTGGTTGAAGCGCATTGGTGTGATTGATGCGCTTAGCACAACAATCTACTTTACGTGCAGCCTTACTAAAACGTACAAAACAATGTATCTTTTAATTAAAATTAAAACATTGTAAATAGCACAATACTTACTATACTACAAAACAATGTTTTAGTTCAAAAACGTCGAATAATTACAAATATCATAAATTAAAGTGTATTATTTTTACATAATTATAATGTTGGCGAAATTATACTATCAATGCATTTTGTTTTGACTTTTCTCGCCTTCAATCTAAATTCAATTATTTGTTTCAGTTGGGTCTAAAGCAAGCTCTACGTGTTAAATACAATCAAAATTACCAAACTGTATTCGGAGATGACCCAGAAGCCATGGAATCATTACATAAGTAAAAAATATCTTCAATTGTTTCGTTCGTCTAGTAGCTAGTTTATAAGTCTGCAGATGCCCTGGCTTCTAGTCCTGGGTTGGGCCAGTATAAGTTAATATAGTTTTCTGAGGAGAAATTCTCAATAGCAACCTGGACTTCAGAAGTTGAAAGTTCTTTTCTATTCGCGTGCCTCGGAAAGCAAATAAAGCAGTTGGGTTCCGTGGTTGTATCTTTGTATCGTTGTGGTATCAATCGTGGCGGATTTGCCTTCCAAAAGAATTAAAAGAATGTGAGACTATAGACAGCCTGAAAGTAATATATGACATTGTCTGTATAATGTTTAATATTAGTAACTAATTATTATATACGGTCAATATCATATAAGGTCTTTTCGAACCTTTCCAATTGCGTCTAGAGATAGTGACGCTGAGCGCTGACTATTTACTGTATTACGGTGAGTGCTCTGAGGAAATATTCCCTGAAATTTCTGCTTACCTTTTCCTTCACGAGTCTACACTAGCTGGCTCTCGAAGTCGCCGCCTAACTGTGACATTAATTCTATCGCACATGAAGAAATTTGACAACACTTCTCTTTGTCACACCGTTAAAAAATAGCATTCTTGACCAGCACACGTGTTTCTTATGACCTGGGGTCCTTCAAACGAGGCGCGAAGAGGCATCTTGCGGCCCGGCATAGCGGGCGGCTGAATGTACTGGTCGTCTTCTCGTTTGGACTCCACTACCACTTACCATTAATTAAAATCGACCCCGAAAATATTAAAAAAATAAACGTATCATAAAACAGCGTATCACCGTGTGTGATTTTTTAAAATTTCGCGAGTGAGATACGTAACGAGTTACATTACATTACAGCACTGCTGTTTTCCTAATATTAATAATAAAGACAAAGACACTAATATTCGTTTAGATATAATTAATAATATGGGGTATCCCATATCGTGACAATTATCTTATTAAACATTTTTTTCATTTATCAGGTCTGAAGAAGAGCCCGCGCTTCTTGCACTTATAGAACGATGGCTGGAACGGACGCCTGGTCTTAATACCTATGGGTTCAACTTCTGGGGTAAATTTCAGGCGGCTGTAGACAAGCTGATCAAAGGTGACATCGATGATGCCATGGTAGGTTTAACAAAAATATTTTTAACAGTGTGTCACTCATTAGGTATTTAAAAAATAATTATTGTATAAGAAACAGATGTCGTTTATTTTATAAGTAAAATACTTCTACAGAATTTTATAAATTAAATATATAAATATCCGAAACCATTTCTTGCAAACTAAAAATGTAACATTTGTAATTTCTAATATTTGACTAATGCAGACTAATTATTTACAAATCATGACTATGTATCTATAGTCACATATTACACATCATTACATAATTACGAACATCATAGTACATAATTACGAACATATAGTATAATTATATGTCTTTTTCTACAAATAAAAATTACAAAATAATAATATGTATTGAAGAACATTAAAACGAATAGATGATCGTCAATATTATAGCGGATAATTTTGGAAAAAGTCGTTTCCATAGCGAATGCTCTGTTACTAGACGTAATCATTATGTTTAAATAAGTAATACACTTAATTATAACATTTAAGCGTGAACCCAACGAAGTGGTGCGTCGTCATCGTCTGCAGGACGCTGAAAACAGGCGGGAAATATACCGATCCATATTCGACCCAGCTGTTCACGACGCGCTACGCTCGAGGGGAGAAAGACGGTAAGACACACACACATATATATATATATATAATTAAATCCTTATGACCATGTTGCAAAGTTATGGCAATTGTTTATTATTGTATAGTACCACCCTATAGTCTATGCTAACCACAAGAGGACATTAAACAAATAAACAACATTTGATTTAGAATTGACGCGGCATCATTGGCCGAGAGCTTGAATAATCTATAATATTCACAAAGAATGTTATGGGAATTTTGGAAGTTTCGTGGTTAAGTGGAATAGTGTTGTATTAAAAACAATATATATCAGTCAAGAACTATTAGTAGTGCACAATATAGATGAGTTTCTAACAAATCGCGTGGTATACTTCAATCTAAGGTTTGTTTATCTTAATTCCTTCATCGATTGTAATAGACTATAGGCATGACCAATCCCAAGTCTACAATTATACTACAGTTTATATTGAGACAGACTGCCACTTGCCAGGAAAGCATTCTTTCAACGACCAGGCTTTAATTTCAAAACATTTATCTTAAAATGCAATTATTCGTAATATAAAAAACCTGAATAAAATAAAACACAGTAGTAACTTATAAGTACATATACAGTTTTTGCTCCTTAATAGTAGATGCAACTTGATAAGGCGATACATAAATGAAACTAAAAATCCTAAACTCATGGTCACCTTATAACACTCAATGCTACACCTGTATACATTATGTTTTAATCGTGTATTAATTAATTTTATAAAATTATATTTATACAACTGTTTTTATTTATAACACATTGGGTTCCCAGTATTATAGCTTGCTATATAAATAACCAAAATATAATAAATATCATTTGAATTACCGGAACCATCGATATAATCAATCGTGCTTACACATCACTACGATTTGTTATCGGAATGTCACCTAAAAATAAAAATTATTGAATAAATTGTACAAAGAGGCATCACCGATACTGTCAAAAAAAAATTACGCGTGCTTCTCGTCTAATATTGAAATAGTTTAACTTGAAAAGAGCTTAGGTTATTACTTTATGTATATTAATATTATAATCTAAGGAAAGGTTATTAATTAATAAAATATTTTATTGATTATTAAATTAATTTTATTCATAGTTACAATTCTTGAATATGTACATTACAATTTTGTGTATATACATTATTAGTATCATTATTGCCTGCCTACCGCTGCCGTATGTGTAAGAGAAAGGGAAGCCAGACAGACTGGCGCCGTAACGCGTTACGTAACGAAGCGGCTTATCCCATAAGAAGTCATCACTTCAATATTACTGCATCGATGGTTTAACGCTCGACCATCGAGGCAGTTGTATTTTTTATAAGGTTATTGATCTCAAGCTACTGTCATAATTACTTCAGACACAAATCCTTTTGTTATAATTTCTACAGACGGGTACATACCTCCTTTGGTGTAAATTTTTATTATTCTAATTGAGTTTAGAGATTGATTGACAAACGATCAAGGGCGATCCTACAAACAAATTGTTACATTATCGCAAGCGAATCGAAACCACTTTTATGAATATCAAATCTCGACATAGTCACTTGTGTGATTACGATTTGATAGCGATCTAGTTACGGTTCGGTCGAAGTTGGAATCGGAATAGACTAGAAACGGAATACGGATAGAGGATTGTAACCATTATAAATTTAGCAGTAGAATTTCCCCCTTTACGATTCAGCTGAAGTATATTTTGGTGAGAAATAATCGTATCGTATCCGTTAAACAATTGTAGAATTGTATCCAAGAATAACAACTTTAATTGTTTTTAACATTTCCAGGCTTTCACATCGCGCACTACAAGGCGCTATCATGATTACATTCTACCGTGATGAGCCACGCTTCTCTCAGCCGCATCAACTGCTGACTCTGCTGATGGACATGGACAGCCTGATAACGAAATGGCGTTGTAAGTATTTTATTATTACTATTAATCTTCAGTCTTGATTATCTTTTAATACACGATATAACAACTATAATTGCTATAAAGGTATCCAGCATAGAACCTATACATTTTGACAGACTGTCAAATAATTGATACTAATAATAGATATTGAGATGTTCCCATAGACAATTTTACTTTTTAACTAGTTTGACATGTTCCTAACAAGAACTAATAGATTATCGATTATCGACAATCTATATTATTTAACTCTAAAATTGAACGCATTAAAAATATATCCACACAAAATGTATTGTCATAGCTTTAACGAGTACATGCAAAAGGATATTTTCATCCGAGTAAAAAAGACAAAAACAGCAAAATTTTACAGTTTGCTATGTTCAGATCAGGATATTTTCTTTTACGCATTACTTTGCTACATTACAATGAGCGAAGGTAATGTTTCTCAGTATTATAAAATGATGGTTTTTTGTTTCATGAAACAGTTACGTTTAATTAATTATTCTATTCGTGGTGCAGACAATCACGTGATAATGGTTCAACGCATGATTGGCTCCCAGCAGCTCGGAACAGGCGGTTCCTCGGGATACCAATATCTACGATCTACGCTCAGGTAAGAAATAAATAATCCAAATATATTTTGAAATTGAGTTAACTTTTATAAATAAGGTTTAAATAACAAAGATACCTAATAAGAGTTAAATTGATAAATAAGGCTTATTATACCGTAAATGATTATTTAAATGATAAATGAGTTAGTGGTATATTTTACTCGGTGGTAGGGCTTGGTGTAAGCCTGGGTAGATGTGAACCCAAACTCATCGGACATTCTACCGCTGAAATGTAATACTATTCAAACTGGAACACAACAATACCGAGATTATTGTGTATCGGTTTGAACAGGTAGTTGGCTATTTTAACTACAGGCACAAGGGATATCTTGCTTCTCAAGATTGGTGACACATTTTTGTCGATTTCATGGCGATTATTTCTTAAAGCGCCAATGTTCATGATCGATGCCCATGATATTTATCGTGTGCAGGTTCATCTATCTATTTCATAAAAATAATGTTCTTTATTATATAAAATTTACTATTTTTATACCCACAGCTAACTGCGAAAAGCGCGTATTAAATGATTATGACTGTACTATATATTACCAAATTCAATTTCATACATAATCTATTCCATAATGAGGGATTAACAAAATTTATTTTCAACTTACCCCTGTTGTAGCATTCATTTTATATTTATTTTAGTTTTAACAGTTCTTCTTTAGGTAGTTTCATTTAGGAGACACTATTATATACTGTAATATTAAATTATTATCTGTACGATTATCTCGATAAGTCCCGTGACGTTTGTTAAAGTTCGATCAAGCGAGCGTCCGGACTTTAACTAAGGCGTTCACTTTATTGTTATTTATATATAATCACACAAATCTTTATATTTTTTCTTTTTTTATTTATCTTGTATTTATTCACTACCTGTGACGTGACGTACGAATTGACTGGCGACCACAGAATACCAGCGTTGAAACTCATTTTACAATGATTTCAACATAAGCTGAGTGGTTTACCAATTTGGGCATCACATTCTCTGTGTCTTTTGTTATTTTGTATGTATATATTTCTATGATCTGTAAAATGTGTATGTCCAAATAAAGATTTTTTGATTGATTATTTAGTGATAAATAAGCGTAGTTACTTGTATTCTTGGTTCTTCTCGGTCTGCACTTCGTATTCGATGTAACTAATTACAACATTTCTGTTTACCAGTGACCGGTACAAGGTATTCTTGGACTTATTTAACTTATCTACGTTCCTCCTACCTCGTTCTCTCATCCCCCCTCTCGATGACGGGATGAAGAAAGATCTTAACTTAACATGGGGTGAACAAATCAAGGAGAACGGCCAGAACGGAGATCACCAACAAAATGGCCTGGATGATTCTGTATCAAAACTGTCGATTAATCCTTAATAATAATTTAGTTAGCTATAATTTTCATTTATGAAGTCAACTTCCTGTATAATTCATTAATAAATATCAAGAATTTGTGCAACAAAAAAACATTTTTAATCATTTATAAAAATTGCTCATGTTTAAAAAAAAAGTATTTTATAAATTATTAACATTTTTATTCTGTGGAATATAGTTGTGCTGATATATCCATATATATTATGTATGTACGTATATACGATGTATAAGTTTAGACTGTATACTTTAGGCTATTGTGGGTGCATTTAAAATGTAATTAAGGCATGTCTTAGTTAATTAATAAAATCTTCAAATGTTAATTATAAGTTTTCCAGTGGCTTTGGTTGATAATTAAATGGTAATAAATTTGTTTTGACAATATGACTTTCTTTTTTTTAATATTTTTACACAATTTTACTTGGTGGCAGCGCTTTGTGTGGGCCCGGCTGTATAGATATCAATCACTCGACCGCCGAGCAACAATACTTATTGTCGTTGTCTTCCAATTTTAAAGGTCGTAACATCTTATTTCCCGATGTCAAAGATTGTTAATAGTTCTTACAGCACCAATGTTATGGGCAGTGGTAACCACTTACCATCAGGTGACCAATTTGCCCCTGTATTATAAAAAAACTATTAGACAGACATCGGCTTAAGATGGAACCTGGCCTTTCCCGGTTACGGTAAAATGCCCGAGGCCAGTACCAGAATTGGCTATGGTCAGTCAGGAATAACTCACATTTATTAATATAATAGTTGTCAAATGAGCACGAAGCTCGGCTGATGAAAAGTGATTACCACCGCTCATGAACATTTGCACTATCCAAAAGCTTGCATGTGCGTTCAAATTCAGGTTGGCCTTCAGGGAATAAAAAAACCGAGAAATCAAAAAACGAAAAGGAAATACAAGATTTAAAATTTGATAACAAATTTATTATTTATGCTGACATAATTAAATCAAATTAAACTTTAACTTGAAAACAGAATCAATGAATAGATTTATCAAAAATTAGGCTGAATCAGTTCAGAACCACTTGCGGTCCATCCACAGAAACTGATCCAAAGTGATAATTTACTTTATGTCTATAAATTTCTCCTGGTATCAGTATTGCACTCGGGAAGCCAGCATGGTGAACCGCGTCAGGATAATCTTGGGTCTCAAGACAAAAGGCTCCATGGCGTCTGTATCCAACTCCCCCTTTCCCTACCAGAGCCACTTCATTTGGTGATGGCAAGAAATTGCTGGTGTACAACTGGACACCAGACTGGTTGCTGTAAACTTCTAGGTATCTTCCAGAGGCTGGATGGATAACTCTTGAGACGAAGTTGATATCCTGTTAAGGTATAATAAGCTGAATTGTAAGTTCAAAATATTTTATAATAAAATTTTAAATACATTATCGTAAGCGTTGTTACTAGACAAACCTTTGCTGTATGATTTTGTCCTATACATAGAACGCTCCCGGAAGTTACCAGTATCGACAATAATGTACTATTACACACTATTTTGGGCTTACTATTTTTTCATAGGGTGCTATATTGCATGTGGATCAAATCATCCAACACACCAGACAACCAACAATCCAACTAAAAGACTAGGAACTAATATGAGCTGTTTTTGGCGCACACTGCCTGTGTTCGTCCACGTGAACGAGGATTTTATTATGTTACTAGATATATATTAATATAATCTTATTATATATTAATTAATATAATGTTAATATATATCTAGTAACTCGTTAAGCTATAAGCTCGTTATAAATTACCTGTTTTCCAGTGGAAGTAACGCAAAAGTTATCGTCATATAAGTCAGTCGCTCTTCTCATGGCGTCACCGAGTCGTGTTGGAACTCGGAGATCGTAAGGTGTACCTCCGACTTTAATGAAACGGCCGGTTGGAATCGACTCGGATGTAGTTTCGGTAATTCTGTAAGAACAATCGTGATTGACACACTCGGAAATTACGTATCTCTTCCATATCAAATCACGGCTTTAATTTCTTTGAAGGACAAATAAGACTAATTTATTTATAAAAATTATCGAAGTATAATTTGAAGATTTTTATCATGGTAGGGCTTTGTGTAAGCCCCTCTGGGTAGGTACCACCCACTCATAAGATATTCTACCGCCAAACAGCAGTACTCAGTATTGTTGTGCTGCGGTTTGAAGGTCAGTGAGCTAGTGTAACTACAGGCACAAGAGATAACATCTTAATTCCCAAGGTTGAACCCGCAGGCTGGAAGCGCATTAGCGATGTAAGAAATGGTTAAAATTTCTTACAGCGCCATTGTCTATGAGCCCACTTATCATCAGGTGGCCCATTTGCTCGTCTGCATACCTATACATTTTTGCTATAAACTTTAACGTGTTTAAAATTAGTTAAGGGGCCAATTACTTATTTATATCTGTTATGCGATCCCTAAAAGGATCGCTGTGATCGTAGAATAAGAAAATGGCTAAACGGCAACGATTACGTTTTGATTTGATACGATTTAGTGATAATAATTTGTTAAAATTGGCGCCCTGTGCATGTCACGTTTAACAAACCTTAAATCCATAAAATCAAACAAAAATAAATCAAATCCGATTTGATTTGTATTTACAAAAACATGAAAGGTTTTAAATATAGTTTAAAAATGTGTTCATAATAGACAAAGAGAATACTAGAAAATCGTAACATAAAATAATAATATAAAAAGTTTGTCTTTACAGTTTCCCATTAAAGGTTTAATTATGTATTTGTATAACGTTATACTAACATTTTAATAATGAAGTTAAAACAATTTATCTTAATATTTTCTTTTCATCTTTACTAATATTATTAATATGAATATAGTCTGTTTGTGTGTTACGATTTCATGGCTAAACCGATCGAATCGATTTTGATGAAATTTTGTTCCCTACGAAGCAAGCTTCTTATCTATTTATCGCCCTTGTAGGGATGAAGAGTTTTTTTATAAATTCTTGAAACATTTTGCCAGAAACAGAATACGAAACGAAGGAAGCCGGTCGTTCTGCCAGTTTATAGTTAATTGAAATTTAGACATTTATATTTTTAAATAAGTCTTTTGCACTGTAACCTTCTTAATCATAAAATACATTGATTCTAACGTAGTGTATCTTATGGCGTAGCGTAGGAGTGACAAAACGCGTCATACGCGTGGTTCCACTCAGTAATTTTATTACGAGTCCCTTAATACAATATAACGACTGACCTATCAGCATTTATGTTGATAATGTGGTTGTAAATCTCAGCTGAACCAGCATTGTGACCGGCCAGGTTAAAATACGAGTGGTTGGTTAAGTTGACCACGGTCTTCTTAGTGGTGGTTGCCACAAACTCCACGTACAGCACATCGTCGTCTTTAACTTCGTAAATAACATTGGTAACTAAATCACCAGGGTATCCTTCTTCGCCATCTTTGGACAAGTAGCTGAAAACAACCTTATTACCGTTAACGGTGGACTTCCAGTTGACCTGGAAACAGAAGAATATCGTTGTAAATATACTTTTTCTTGCAAACGAAAAAGTAAAGTAGGTAACAGTCTGTAATTGTCCCAGTTCTGGGCTGAAGTCTCTTCTCCGTTAGAAGAAATATAAAGCTAATTGAACAATGTTTTTTGGGCGTTGACGCGGTGGTGGAGCGCATGTTTATGTGGAAGATTTTTATCTGACATATGCAGCTTTCCAAACGATTCTTTCCTTCACCGGTGAGCAAGTGATAAATTATAAAATAATAATAATAAACAAATAAATCGCCTCAAGCTACGGGTAACATTGGCGAGTTCTAGCTAAGGGGCCATCTCGGCTCTTTTCGGCCTAACAGACAAAGATATACATATATAAAGACCTGCTTTTGTCTCGTTACCTCCGCGGCGTGTAAAACATAGCCTTCTGGCGTACTGATTAAACAAAAAAGACAATAAGATTCAGACATAGCCAATTTTGGTGCAATTTAATTTTAATTGCATTTAAGTTTAAAAACGTAAGTAAGAAAAATATTAAGTTATCCAACGACTCACCTTGTCAAACCCAATTAAACCTCCATGCAAATGGTCCTGACCAATGTTCTTCGCCAATGAATAGGTATTTCCGTCTATTGCAAAAGTTGCTCCACCAATCCTGTTTGCGCACCTCCCAACAGTTGCGCCTAAATACGGCAAATTTCGATTTATGTAACCATCGATATCGTCAAAGCCCAAGACTACGTCGCTGTTAGTGCCGTTTTTGTCTGGAACCTACGAGAATACTTAAGGTTTTTAACGGATATTAATTATTTTATTAATAGATATTCGTTAAATGCTCGAATAGGCTATTTGACTGGTTTTTAAAATGTATTTTAAAATAATTATTTGTTTTTTTAAATTCTAGTACATTTGCTGAAAAATATCAAAATAAAAATTCCATATTTAAATAGCGCGCGAAAACGCTACTTTGACAATATGGCGCTGCAATGGGGTCGGTGACCAATCAGAAGCGTTTTGTGTCACGTGACAAACGTTTAAAAAAATGAATTTTTATTTATGCATTTTTGAATAAATTAATTATTATTTTCAACTTTCGTTGATAAATAACCATTTTTAAACTTATAATATTTGCTGATTACAATAATTGACACTTTATTTTTCGCATTTTCAAATAGCCAGTCTTTATTAAAAGGTGTTAGTAGGGTACATAATACATGACAGACGTCTGCCGATGGGTTTGTTTGTGCGTATTTAAAGTACCTCAATTGATTGGATGATTGCTCCATAAGATATTACGGAGACTGAGAACCCGCTATCCGTAGTCCATATAAATTTCCTCACAGGTTCATTTTTAAAGGTACCAAAATCTTCCTCGTGTAATTGCACCATTTTCTAATAACATAAAATTAACATTGTGATAACATTTTGAAAAATATTATAAATAATCATCGTCATCATTTTTTTCAAATAATATAGTATTCATACAAAACAGCAAGTGTTTGTTACTTTTAACTATTAGTTTATTTAAAAAAAATAGCAATTACATATATAGGTAAAATATATGAATACATACTCGTATTAAAATATATCTTCAATAAACAATCGTAAAAACAAAGGCTATCGTATTATCATTCAAATAATTCAAGATCCGATTATCTAATATAAATGCCGGTAACCGATCTTAAATTAATATTCATTTGATCATATTTTTTTAAATTTATAGTGTGTTTCCATTTTATATAACAATACTCTATAAATTTACTCCTTTGTCATAATACATAAATGTATTTATTTTTCAAGAGGATAGTAACAGATGTAAAAAAAAAACTCACTAAATACGCGCGCTCCTCACTTCAGTTTGAATATGACTGTTTTGAAGAGTATTTTTTATAGTGGTTACTTATCAGACAATTGCCAAGCAATTTGTTACGGAGTTAAGTTAGTTACAAGTGTCACTGAAGTTCATACAAATGTCAAATAAAATTAGAAGAACACCTACGCTCGCGGTTAAAACTAATTATAAAACATAGCTTTGTTTGTGGGAAAATAATTATCAGTAATAAAGGTGATGAAGAAATAAAAATATATATATTTAGTACATTGACCTGATGTGTAAGAAATGATACGTTGTTAGATAATACAATGTTATGGATAGGTTAATAAAATGTGAGTCTTTAAATTCGCATTCGCATCCCAAAACTGTTGTTATTCAACAGTTTCAACAAAAAAGAGTGACTAACTTTTTTTTTTTTTTAATATAAGAAATAACACATTCAGACAACAGGTAAAGGTATAATCGCTTGCAACTCTAATGCTTCAAGATTATTATTATTAAAAAAATTCACTGTTATTACCATGTAAACGTACTTATTTTAAGTGTGGGTAAATTACCCGCCAATTGAGTGATTCGTTATCTTATCATAACTAACCACAATAAATATTTATATACCATAATGTTGGAATGATAAAATTTGTATATAAAATACAAATATAAAAAATGTGACAAACATATTAGTATTTAAATAAGATAAAGATAAAATAGGTATTTAATTTTTTATCGTCATATGGATTTATAACTTATATGCTTTTTTTAACTGTATTTAAATTTACTATTTGCTTTACTGTTTTTTGAAAACAAATATAAATAATATAATATAAACGACATTGGCCGACTTTAGACTTTTTTTTTTGTCAGCCAATAAGGCAAGGGAAATAGAAAAATAGTAGAAATAAATATAAAAAAAAATGTTTAATTAAAAAATTTATTCGAGTAAAAAAAGTAATATTCTTACAAAAAAAATTTCATTGACTATTCATAAAGAAATAGCTTAAACAAGGCACGTTCACATATACCAGCACTTTTATTGATTACAAAAAAGTTCGTAAATAATTAAAAAAAATAAACGTAATAACGAAATACAATTAAATACACTTGTGTTTAAATCAATCTATTATATAAACCATAGATTAAACATACCAATAAAATGAAATGTAAACAAAATAATACAATTAGAATCAAAACATTCTTAAAATAAATTGCCCAACATTAAGCCGGGAATACACATAGCCATTAGCCAACACAGTGGCATCCTAGTTACTATCACGTTTATACATTTTTTTTTTTCAATTTCATTGTGTCAGATTATAATCCAATTTACTCGTATGTGTATTCTCAGCTTAAGTTAACTTTTTGCATTACTTTTATACCTTGACATTCAACTTGTACAATCCACCCAACTGTCTTTATAAATTCTAATTATATTATTTAGTTGTATATATGAGTATAAAAAGGTTGTTGTAATTATACGTAAAATAAACGTTTAACAAAAATAAAACTATATAATGGCAAGATTTGTTCGAAAGTGATGTAGCTTAAACTAACATGAGCTGTTTACTTAATTAATATATTTCTAATTATAACAACGTTATTAATGAGTCTTTTTGTTTACGTTATATCCTAGAAAACTTATCATTAAGAATCGATAGTATATTAAAATATTAATAACAACATATTGTATATCAAAGGACGGAAAATATATTAGATGACTTTTGAGCCTGTGACAACTTTTGTCTTTGGACAAAGAATTGTCTTAATCTGAGAATTGTTGATGAAAAACCCACAAGATATATTAATTAGAGCGTCAGTAAATTACAGATAGTATTATCGTAAATCGTATTTTGGGTCTTTCAATAATGATCAAATCTTCCCAAAAAAAATTTTTGTGAACAGATCTTATTAAGCTTAATTATTTTATGTATTATATCCAATAGATCGAACATGCACTGTGATATGATCCGACTTAAATCTGACTACAGAACTTCAAAATTATTCGAATGTTTTCATTACATACTAAGACATAAAAAAAAACCACTTTCGAGGTAAATTGGTCCCACATATCTTTTAAGTATAAAAATATCATTTGATTATCAAATATAAAGACACGTTTTTAATGGCAGCACAATTACGAACACCAATCAGAAGTTACGGTTTAATATCGACACTGGCAACTTCATTGGCGAGCCCGCAGATATTATCACCAATTGCCAATAGGATGTAACCATCGGTACCGAACATTTTACCCCAAGAATTTTTCGCGATGTAATATGGAACATCGGCACTTATATCGTAGCCCACCAACTCCACGGCATGATTGAGATCCAAGGGGCTGCCACTGAAAATGCAAATAACAGAAATTATTTCAATATATATTAAAAACGAGACAGGTATTTAACCTGTCTAGGGTTTTTATGACTAGAAACCGTCGTGGGCGTACGCTGAACTCGCAAAAGTTTCATCAAAATCGGTTGATGTTTTAAGTTATTGTTAACGCTTAGAGGACAAACATACTAATATTCATTTTTATTTATATGAATAGAAGAAGTTGTACAAACTTTTTTTGTATGTAAATAGTAAAACACTATTTAGTAACTCCTAACAAAAAATTGTAAAAATAAAAAGACTTTGATAATAGTGTTATCTACCTGCAGTGGAATTGAATAACTCCGCCGAGATAATTCTGCCAGGTGAGGGCGTTAACGGCGACAGCCACCGGGCCATGGGTCGCTATTAGTTGCAGAATCGTCTCCTCTTGCCCGATCAAGCTGTAAAGAATAACAACATTCATTTTCGTTCACTCATTCATTCATTTCATTCATGAATGAGTCTGAGCGAATCAATCAGATCTTGGAATAATCGGCGGAAGACACTGACCGTGACCAGCGTTCATTATTTTATAATAATTCTTGTATACGAGTATATTGAAAATCAAAATATACCTTATTTAAGTAGGCTTTTACAAGCACTTTTGATTTGATTGTTATTTAACAAAACTATATTATGTGAAGCTAAAACCGGTTCGAAATGTATATTCTACTGAAGAAATACCGGCAAGAAACCCAGTAGTTACTCTTTTTCAATATTTGAAATAAAAAATTGTTAGTTAAATACAATGATATATGTTTAAAATAAATATATCCTGCCTGGAAGCCAACAAGTATTGCAAGTAAACTGTTAGTTATATAATCAAAAAAATAAAACCAAAACATTCTTTATTCAAATAGGCTCATAAAATCACTTTTAAAACGTCATACAGTGTTGAATTAAATGGAAAGCGATCATCAGTTCGGAGAGTAGTTTATACCTAGAAGAACGATCGAGAATAAATATTAGCAGTTCGAGTGCGATATTCTTACACACAAGTAAAAAAAATAACCAATAATTAATCACTATATAAAAATAAGCTCAAACAAAAACATCCTAGACTATAATTTTTCAAAAGTAACTGAGAACATTGATGAATCTCTTGATCCTATTGTAAGAGTTTAAAATTTGTGCCGCAAGACAGTTACTAATTTGGACCAATCGTGTAACATAGATAACCAAACAAGAAACATACTTAAACTAAAAGTATGTAGTGGTATTTATTTTATTATCTACATTTGTTTTTAAACAATCAGCGTTGACTGAATTTTAAAAGACGCATATAATTTTTTCAACAATTAAAAATTTAACTTTTTAATAGATGCAAAGGGCCTTTAAGTACTCTTAATTGTCGTATGTATAACTCCTACATAGTACCCAACAGTCGCTTACCACCGTCTGTGCACTTAGGTCTTTTAAAATAGGCAACGGATTTTAATACGGTTCTCATAAATGAACAGAGTAATTCAAGTATTATGACAAAAGCCGAGTATTCCAAGTTTCCTAGCACAAAATAAAACAAGATTTTTCTTTTTTATTTATTCTACAATCTCGAAGTAGGAGGTATATATGCCCTTATTGTACGCGTGTGAAGCTGGATCGGGTCGCTATTGATCGCTACGATCCGTTAAATTATAATATAATGTACTCACTCGTCACAAGTGAATGACTTGACACGAACGCCGGTCGCGTTGGCTTTCTTGTGACAGACGCCATTGGTCAACTTCAAAGGATATTCATTGTCTGGTTGGATTGCGGTATCAGTTAACATCAGCCAGTCAAGCAAGAGGCAGATGTCGCCGCCCAAACAGCCGCTGTTGCCGAGACCGGCGCAATCGATCACTTCCTGCAAACAATCATAATCTTACATAAACATCATACTCTGACAATAAGTGACAATATAAATATATATAAATAAATAAATATAAATATTGGACAACATCACATACATTACTCTGACCCCAATTTAAGTAGCTAAAGCACTTGTGTTATGGAAAATCAGAAGTAACGACGGTACCACATACACCCAGACCCAAGACAACATAGAAAACTAATGAACTTTTTCTACATCGACTCGGCCGGGAATCGAACCCGAGACCTCGGAGTGGCGTACCCATGAAAACCGGTGTACACACTACTCGACCACGGAGGTCGTCATAAATAAATGTGTATGACATAGATACATATATAATATGTTTACATATTAATACGATTCATTTAGTTACATTATTATACACTGGTTCTACAATTGTGTGGTCTATGTTGGCCTGTCAATATTTAATGGACGAGTGGCCCCTCGACCCCTGACCGATTTTGGGCCCAGCGAGCCTTCTTTTGGTAACCTATACTCTCCAACCATAAGAGAAGAAAAGTCAAATAAACAACATTCGACAGCAAATTGCCGCAGACATAATTGGTCGAGAGCTTAATTAAACTATGAGATTCACTATGGATTTGCAAAAAAAATCGTTTTGAACTTCGACGAAACTGTTATCGGAATTTTGGAAGTAAAAATAAAGTGTATATAAGTAGTTAACTGTAATAGTATTGCATTACAAACAAAGATATATCAATCATAAAGTCTTGGTGGTGCATAACATAGCTGAGTTATTAACAAATCGCATAAAATACGTCAATCTAAAGTTTGTTTATCGAATTCCTACTTCGATTGGAACATATAGTCAATCGAGCAAGACATATAGACAAAAACAAGTACAATCTCAATTCCAACACGCTCGTAATCCAATGGGACGCAAATCCGACACGACCGCAGAGTTCAGGCGTAGGGCCAACTACTTTACAGTTTATGCTTTCCGCTTTACCGTTATGTTAAAGGTAGTATGTGGTAAGTAAAGCATTGACTATGCTTATTTTTATTGTTTCCATTTCCATGTAAATTATATAAACAAAAACACACATCTAATTATATTTTTAGAGTTAAATTTAATTACATAATAATCCGTGATCTCGTTTGCTATACGCGCGATAGCCTTTGCAAATATTTATAATCTTCAATTGTAGTCTTTAACTTTCATAAATATTATAACTTCATAAGATTTTGAATTAACATGATTACTTTTATTACTACAAGTATTTAAAACGGGATGCAGTCTCGTGATCTAGACATTCGTAGATAATTTCGAAATATCGAGCTCCACCGATTAAAAATAAAAAACATGGAAAATATGCCGTTTTAAATACTTGTAGTAATTATAACTTCAATATTCTGTAAGAATCGGGCTAACATTACTATATATTATTTTAATATTTATTAGTACGATGGGAAATAAACAGTAAGATTACTGATCATTGACCTATCGTTTAAATTTTTACATTAAATTACGATGACTTATTTACAGAAGATAGTTAGTACCGTCACAGACATTTCAGTAGACAATTTCAAGATCTACAATTCAGTATTACATTTAATAAAATCATTCTTACTTATCATACTTCAGTCAGTATGTTTTAAAACTTAGATTACTTATTTATTCTAAATCTATATATAGTGTTACACTACAAAATAACTAAAACAAACTAGCCAACTTTATTAACTTAGCGTGCGTGGCAGCCTTGCTTGATACTGGCCCAACGTCATACTACTTTACTAGTGTGCGTGTACTTAGCTGCTAAATGATAGCCACTTTTTTTTATTTGACGCTTTCTAGCTTTGTCAGTCTATCTAGACATAAAAATTATCAAAGTTAGAGCTCTTAAGCAACGTTTTAAACATTTCATACAAAACGTCAAATGACTTCGATTTTTAAAATTTAATACGATTTACAATTTTACCGGAAACATTATCTGAATACTTATGAACACGGTTTTATACAGGTTTTTTATTTTAAGGAAAAATCGACACGCGCAGTAAACGCTATTGTTTTATTTTATTTAAATACCTACTTAATTATATATGTGAATTACAATTAACTTTGTAATTCAATACAGTCATAATATTAAAATAAAGTTTAAAAAAAATGTAAGAACCGGTGCATTGAAATTTAGCCAGTAACCAACCAGTAAATTGAAAACAAGAATTTTGGAAGCCCATATTTGCAACAACTAAACCTGTTCTAAAAATACATACGTCAGAAGCCTTGAACAGGTCCAAATTTTGTTTTCGATGGCGAACGGAGTATTGATTCGTATTTCTTTACTTTTATTAAGAGGCAAAATAAAATACAATATAAACTGGATTCTAGTTAATGAACTAGCTAGGTTACATAGTCATTATTCGTATTTCTATTGAATTTTAATGAAGACTTTAATTAAAATAAAATAAAGTAAACATCACTACACTAAGCTGCATATTAATTAAAGTTTTGTTTCCAATTTTGTTTTAACATTGACATATTTTTACCAATTTCAAAAATATTCGTTAATTGACAAGTGTTGCCACATGCAATGAAACTTGTACTTTTTATTTAACATTCATTTTAAGCATGTATAGTTATTATTTTATCAAATTTTAGAAAAGTATAAATATTAATTACCGAGCACTTTATATTATTAATTTCAGGCATCAAGACCTATTACATAAATCAAATCAAATCAAATCAATTTTATTCAAGTAAACTTCACAACGAAACGTTTTTGAAATAAAATAATTAATAATTAATGGAATCAATACATTTTCGTCATCATCATCATCTTCCTGCCCTTATCCCAATTTTACTTGGGGTCGGCGCAGCATGTCTTCTTCTTCCATACTTCTCTGTTGTACGACATCTCACAAGTAACTTTCTAACCATATCGTCTTTATTTTCGTCGAATCAAATAATAACATGTATTTTATTTTAAGTGAATATACATTTTATTTATATTGTAATGTATTAAAAACGATGTAACAAAAAAACTATACAATAATAACAAAATAAAATATAAAAGAAACAAAAAGCAGGTACATAGCAAATAAATAATGTAACAATTAGTTGTTTTTTTTTTTTTCATAAAACAGCGCAGTGAATTGTAGCTGTGACTGTTCATTAACCGGATTAGAACAACATCGTTTCTTAATGTTTTTTTACATTTATTTCCAGTTTTAAATTATATGGCAGACTGTCCAATAATGTTGGTATAAGGTATTCTAAGGTCTGCCTACCGTAGGTATTATTACACCGGGGGACAATAAGTTTCGAGTATGTTACATTTCGTGTTCTTATTGGGATATCGGTCAATGTTTGTAAGTCTTGTTTAAAGTAGTTTTGTATAAGCAATGTATGTTTAAGTTTATCATGTATTGGCATGATTCCACAATAAGAGAATAGTTGATGATAATTACTTTTGCACTTACTTTTAATTTTGTACGGTACAAGGGTTTTTAATAGTCGCACTTGAAGATGGTAAATTGCGTCTAAGTGTGATTTACACGTTCCTCCGTAGCTACTGAGACCATATGCTATAATCGACTCCGCAAGTGACTTATATAATAATAATAATCTTATTTTGATTGGGATATTATTTTTTATAATAGAAAATTTTGCCAACATTGTACGTAGTTTATCACATACGTTGTTTATGTGTTCTGTCCACTTAAAGCGATCATCAATTATAAGTCCAAGATATTTATATTTATTAACTAATTCGACCGAATTACATCTACACGTCTTTAGTTTGTTTAGATGCAAACATGTATGGCTATGAGCAATTCGTTTTGGAAATACAGAGCTTCTGTTTTGGCTGGAGCTGATATACATAAGTTTAGTTTTACTAACGTTTATTACAAGGCCTGCGTCATGAGACCATTTTGTTAGTAAAGTAAAATCTGTTTGTAACTCTGTGAGTACTGTATTTACGTCAGTGTCCGCTGCTATAAGACATGCGTCATCAGCATACCGGTAAATATCACAGTTTTTAAACAAGTTGTTTACGTCATTAACATACGAAATGTAGTGTAGCGGTCTCAGTACTGAGCCTTGCGTCGTGCCTTCTGAAACTTGAATTTTGTCACTGTATTCGTTACCAATTTTAACTTGATACGATCGATTTTTTAAGTAATTTTCGCATAATTTTTTTAAGGGTCCTCTTATCCCACAGTTATCTAATTTCTCAATAAGTTTATCATGTCGTAATGTATCAAACGCCCCACTATAATCGATAAAGACAATTAGCACATGTTTTTTGTCATTTAAATATTTATTGATACTATTGGTGAATTTAGACAAGAGTTGTGACGTACTTTTTTGAGACTGAAATCCATATTGTGTATTGTTTATTATATTATTGTCTGTGTATATATATTTTTTTCGACGTGTAGTGTGCGTATGTGTAAATGTCCATAATTGAGCGTGAGCGTTTACTTCAATTCGAATTTTTTTTTTTAAACATCTCACCTGTACACTGAGAGAGCTCAGCTTTCCCGTATTTATTGCAGCCATAGCCTCCATGGTACCAACGGTACTGAACGCCCAGCAAGCGCCGCATAGCCCTTGGTCCCTAACTGGACCTATTACGCCCTTTTCTCTCCTGCAAAATAAATATTGATCCTTTCAAATATATTTGTAAATATTATGCTTTTGTTAACAATAACAAAATATAATAAATCCAACGAAAAATAAAACAAAAAGCATGTATAATCAACCATAGAAAACATATTTATGGCTATTTAAAAACTAAGATCTTTTAGTAAACGATCTCAACAATAGCACTTTTTTAATTTTATTTTTGGCAACATAAACAAAAAAATAAACAAAAACCAGTTACATAATTGTTTATTGCACGCCGATTACACAACCAAAAAAAAAATTGGTAGCTTATGCTTTATCGCTTTATAGCAATTTCTTTCAAGCAACCTTTGGTTCAGTACATTGACATACAGGTCAGTGGTGTATTTGTATGTGTACCAATAACTAAATAACAATACCTTACATATAACATCTTATATATTAATAGCGTAAGCCGATTTTTGTCCCAGTGATTATGGGACGATAGCTGCACATAAAAAATCGGTTATGGTCTCAAAATGAATAACGTAAACAAAATTAAAGTAAATTGTCATCGAAAAACTCAAATTCTAACTTAATGTGTACTATTTGACATTTTCAAAATTTCATTTAAAAAAGGTTTCATAGTTTTAGCGCCAAATTTAAATGAGTGACTTGCAGTTTACCATGAAATAAAATCAAAACAAAACCTGTCATAGGTTTCGAAATTCCCAAAAAAGTTTCGCATGAGATCCACTTGTAGAAAATAAATATGTCAAAATTCACAAATTAATATTACATAAATATATACGACACACGATCAATGTATTATCATGAAATGGGTTTATTTAAAAAATACGAAAGTCGTTTGGCATTAATGATGCCGTTCTAAAAACAGTTTGACAGCTCGTTTGAATACAGAAATAGACATAGTTTTTTTTTAATCAAAAGGAGAATCATTCCATATTTTAATCGCCGGGTAATTCAAGAATTGGTCAAATAATGTAATCGTATGAAAAGATAATCTAAAATCAAACAATTTAATCATTGTACTGTTAGTTTATTACTATTACTACGTTTAAAAACTCCGTCCCAACTTCGTACGGGTAAAATCTAAAATTCATATATAGTTTCATCCTATTTCTCCCATTATGTTGAAATTAGCTTAGCGAATACTTACGTTATAAAATCATTTAAAATAAACCTATGCTTCAAATTTCAACTTTCTAGAATAAGTAGTTTCAGCTTTTCGTGCGTTGATAAATCATGACGGGACAAACGAAAGATTATTAATAACTAACTTATTAATGTTTATTATTTAATAATTCTTTTTTCTTTTGTAATGTCATGCATGTACCATAAAACTCAACTATCGAATATAAAGGTAAGTAAGATGCTTATTCATATTATTTGTTTGTTCGCAATGCATACAGAAATAACAATGATTTATCAAAATCATATTTTCCATAATATGTGAACATATTTATTTAATTCATATATAATAGCGATACGATACATCGCGTATACGTCATCGTAAGTCCATATGTAATGACGTACTAAAACTTACGTTGCAACTAATTCGCTATAATCTTGCAACAATGACGCATCTTCCTCTCTTTAAACTCTAATATCATTTTTATTCTAAATATAACAAATTAAGGATAATTAGTAAGGACATATATATATAATTACATATACTTAAACATTGGTCGAACCTTTTATTGACACGCCATCTAACGCAAAAGTAAGTTTCCAAATCATACCAATAGATCATCAGATTTGTTCATTTAACCCAACCAACAAAAGAACAAAATGATTTTTTATGTTATATATGTAGGCGGACTGGAAAATACTGGCACATTGCCATGGCGCATCATTCATTCATCATTCAATCATTGGTACCAAAGTCTATGTGAAGTGCATGCATTTAAGAAATAGAAATAATTCCTCATATCACCAAGGCATCAACACCTGTTTCGAGAAATATATGATGATACCCACCCAGACTGTAATACCTCGAAAACAGACATTGGCAGTATAGATTTTAAAAAAAAATTATATGTTTTTTTAAATAATTATCAATTTGTTCGTATAAAAAGACCGTAACCTTTTTTAAGTGACACTCTATACAGTAACCGTACTTTAATAAAACTCAGCTTCACGTCAAATAATCCTACAATGTGGAAGACAAGACTGTCTGTACTTATCCTATTTCATATATTTTTCAAAAGTTCAAAAACACGTTATGCAGATCCGAAAATCAATCAAAAATCGTAATTGTTTTGTCATAAAGAATATAATTAATTACACATTCGAAATACATATATTCAGGCATTCCGTAGGAAAAATACTATGCTAACAAAAACGAGTACAGTGTTTTATATAAACGTGGCCATATAGAAAGGCCAACGTGGCTGAGTATCAGACACGTTGGCCTTTCTATATATCTATATCTAAAAGTATTTGAGCAAATCTTGGATCACAGTTATTGGTGACAAATTCATTTTATATTCAACTAGCAAAACCCGACAAACTTTGTCCTGTATTTGTATATTTCATGGTGGTGGTAGGCGGACGGGTAGATATTCCACCTGATGGTCACCACTGCTCAGTCATTGACAACGTAAAGGTAACCACTCCTTACATCACCAATGCGCCACCAACCTTAGGAACTGAGATGTCATGCCTTGTGCCTAGAGTTACCTCTAGATCTGATCACATCGATACTCTTCTTATTGGCAGTACAATATATGATAAGTAGGCGGAGCCTAGACAGGCTTGCACAAAACCCTACCAAGTAAAATTGTATAACATACAAATCTTCATAGCGATCATTCGAACGTTATAGAAGTAGATTCGATGAAGGGCAAGCGTTGCACACAAGTGAATACTGAATAAACCGTAAAAAGAGCTTCGTGACGTAGGATAGACAACAAACACATACCTGAAGAGACATAGTCGAGCGACTGAAGATTGACCCATAACTTTCAAGCCAAAATCTATAACTCAGCAATTAAGATTACTGAGGAAAAAATGGCCGGGTAATGATAAAAAAACATGTACCGATTTTCATTGTAAATGGTAAAACGATGTAATCTTAATTCGATTGTTAATAACAATCTTAAACAGGCAGGATCCATTTTTTGTAACATACCCATAAAATTCATGGGTATGTTACAAAAATACAGATTTATATTTTCATCTCTTTCTATCATATGCAATTTAACATTCGAAAGAGGAAGCAGTGTAACCATACGACGTTTATTTATAAGATTTAATTATATATTAGTTGTTTTCTGTTTATGGATAACCAAAACATACAACATTACGATAAAAAAAATCAAACATCAAAAAATATTTATAAGTTATAAAGTTACTAGTACCACATCGCAACTTAGCCCAAAACCACAAAATAAAAAATAAAAAAATTTAAAACAACTCAACAGAACAAAATAAAATATCCGAACGTGACCTCAATCAGTAAAGTTATTTATAAGTTACGACGTACTTAATATGCAGCTTTACGAATCTAAATAAATAAGTAGATATAGACTCATTAAAACATAACACATTAAATAAGCAAAAATAATCATATTTATTTATAAATTAGAAAGTTGCATCGCTATAGTTTATAAAATATATAATATTTGATAATTATAATAATACAATTCTTGAAGTTGAAGTAAAAAAAAATATATATATATGTGTATAATTGTATAATGTGTATAATATACTTCTGTAGGCTGTTATTCTAGTCATGCAAAGCCTGATCGGATAGCCAGTCATAATTATAAAAAATCAAATTCAAATTTGGCTATTCGAAAAAGGATACAAAGCAGACATACATATTTCAAAACAAAACCTGTTTCGACACATCGAATATTTCTAAAAATATAATCCTTGTTCAGATAACAGTGTATATATTTTATATGTGATCACGTATACGCCGATGCGAAGATGTCTTATATACTGATGAAGAGGATTTACTAAATACCTTTATGACCAGTGGTCTACACTCCCTAAATATAAATTGTTTTTTTTTTTGCTTTTATATAAATAAAAAAAAAAACATTACGTATTACATTACGTAGTATTATAAAAAAAAAGACTATATAAGATTAGCGTTCGATCATTGTTCGATATGACCATAATCATTATTGAATATTTGAGGAACACATATCAAATGAATTTTTAAATTTCGAACGTTTCTTTTTTACTTTTATTTCCATTTTTATCGATAACATTAAAGCTCACAACAACAAAAAAATCGGTTAACAAACAGAGAATCAAAAATACTGAAATGTTATATTTTTAAATTATAAAAAGGTGTGGAGTGTTTGATTTTTAGGCAGTATGTATAAATTCAGTTGTGTCTTATGTTATTTTTTTGGTTTAAGAGTAAGTAGTGAATTTCGGGCCGGTTCTCCTTGCTATAATCTACTTTCCAAAAGTGCGATTGCTTAATTCAAAAGTGCTTGTAAGCCGACTTGCATGAAGCAATCTTGCCAATTCCAATGTCTAACTGGATATTTTATACATTACTTAGACAAATGGATAAATTTCATTCATCACCTGAGAGGGTGAAACTAAAGACCAAACTTCCATACAAACGTTTGGAAGTTCATCATTTTAAAAGGTTAGAAATATGGAAAAAAAATATTTAGGAATCTGTTTATGACGTAATTGGTGATGAAAGTTTTTGTTAATACATCTGTTTATAAGTAAAAGATCAACGTTAGTATTTTGTGATGGAATATCCTGTCGGGTAAACGGCTAATATTATTATATTTTATATTAATATTTGTATCCCTACTTTTCCTATTTTTCTTCGTACCATTTTCGAATTTATATATTTTTGTTTTGTTTAGTTACTTGAAAATTTATATTATAATACCTACATTGCTACATTGTTATTTAACACAAGATATACCTATCGATCACTAGACTCAATAGTTGCTGTATTATATTTATTAAATTATAAAAATAAAAAACTTATTTTAAAACATTCATTTTCCGTGCGATTCTAGAACGGATATGTAATAAAACAAATATTTAAAAAAAGAATACACAATGAAGTAAATACATTTGTATATTAATCGGGCTACATAAATTTGTATAAGATAATCATAATTCACTAATCAAAATATTACAAAAAATCCGAAGTATGAATTTTTATTTATAAAACTGCATTGGACTCACGAGTACGTTGCCCGCGTCTTGTATATTCTCGCCATACAAACAGAACCAGTATTTTTCTATTTATAAATATATATTAAGACTCAACACTCATGTGAAATATCTCGCGAACTAAGAATTATTAAAACTAAATAGTTAAATGAAATATTATTGTTGATAGAATCGTGCCTACATTGATCGCAATATTCAATATTAGAATATCATAGCATTTATGGCTTTGGAGCAAGCTAGTAAACATTATAATGATGTGTATACTAATAACATTTCATACAAATAAAAGTTAAAATCGATATTGATACTTGATTAGGTCCAGCATAAGAAGATCCTACAGCGCTACAGCGCTTCCATTTATAAAAACAGTAAAGGACAAAAAAGATAATTATTCATATGTTGCAATTTACTAACATAATTTAGTAAAATTAGATTAGTTTTTAGATAGTACAAGAGATTTGAATAAACGAGAGAAAAAAGTTACCGGAGCACAAGGCGAAGCAGGCGACCTAATAGCGGTTGTGTTTTATTACTCTTTATTAAAAAAAAAAAAAGAATATACTAAAAACTTTTCTTGTTTTATACATTAAAGAAAATCAATTAGACATAAGGGTTTTTATCAAGGTTATGTATAACGCATAATACATAATTTGATAATTTGTATATTAATTGTTACTCGGCCGAAGAACGGGACGAATTATCATGTATAAAACTCGGTGACCTCGTCGTAGAATAGGACAGAGGACAACTTTATAATTAATTTTTTTTATAAAAAAAATATATTTTATAGTGCCTTATTAAATATTTAAGCGTGTCGGTGGCTAGGCGGCAATAAGACAATACGACACGACAACAGCGGTCGTTTATTTTAATAGGATTACAATGTTATACAAATTCCAAAAACACCGTCGAATTTATGTTTATATTAATAATAGATGTGATTATTTGATATAACATAGCTGATATATTTCCAACTCGATTTTTATGTAAAATAATTATAAAACGATTAACTATATATTTTAATTTTAGCTGATATGAATTCACTCTTATTAATGTAATGAAATTATAATAATAAATTAATAAAATTATTTATACAGAAAAATCTAGAAGCTACTGGACGCAACACAACACAAATTATATATATTTGTATGTATAATAATTCGGTCCTCTAGACCAAAGATTTTGTAAAACGATTGTGATAGAAATACTTATTAAGCAGTTACATTTACAAATATTATAATTATATAATTAACTCATATTTTGTTATTGTATCCGATTTCAGAACGTAATTCGTATGGCTTTAAAAATGTTTTGCCGCGCAAATTTAGAAATAAAAAAGACGGTTACCGATTTAATGGCTAGGAGATTTTTGTCGAATATTCTCGAAATAAATTTTATTCTAGTAAATTTGGTTTTAATTATCTGGTAAAATAAGGCTTCTATGCTAAGGAAATCAGGATTTGTCCGAGATAGTACGTCCGTCTGTTTATATTATAATACACGTCACCTTATAATAATTGTTGAGATCAGTTTCACGCGTGGGATTGAGACGGCTAGCGGTGGACCTGTCCGTCAATATACGCACTACTTGACTTTTACTACTCGCCTTGTGTACTTATTCAGTTACAGTACAGTTATTTCCACAGTATAATGTCGTATGGCATCCTACTCTGGGGTAATGCAGCTGACATTAATACCATTTTTGTACTGCAGAAGAGGGCTATTCGTGCAATTTATAACCTGGGCCCAAAAGATTCGTTAAGAGGTAAATTTAAAGAAATTAAAATAATGACTGTCGTTTCTCAATTTGTTTTTGATAATGTTATGTATGTACGCAAAAACATAAATGATTTTCCTAGTGATTTCCCAATTGTGACGTACATTCTATTAACACTAGGAACAAGAAAAACTTGTTACTCCAAGTACCCGATTACACAGGGTTAGTAACTCTTTTTTGGGGCAATGTATACGTTTTTACAACAGGATCCCAGAAAACGTTCAAAATTATTCAATTATAAAATTCAAAAGAATCGTTAAAGAGCATTTGTGTGCTAAAGGATATTACAACACTAATGACTTTTTAATTGACTGCACACCTTGGGAATAAAATGATCGCCTCCAGGCTGTTTCAAATAGCTAAAATATAATTATTATTGTGCAAAATGCAAAATGAAAAAAAGAAAAAAATATCCCACTGAGTTTCTTTCGCCGGTTCTTCTCAGGTCAGAGGTGTTAATTTCCGAACCGGTGATAGATTTTTGACTATCAATAAGCAACTGTAAACACTTCTATATTGAATAAAGATTTTAACTTTGACTTTGACTTTAGGTGTATTTTTATAAAACTTGTATGGCAACAACATCTGTTCGGAATAAAAGATAACTTTCTGAACATACATTTTGTCATAACTAACATTATGTTAGATCTGTTGTCCGTCCAGCTACGTACCAGTAATATTCATAAAAAAATATTCTATTCCAAAAATCTTTCTTAGCGAGTATCTACACTAATATCAATCAATCGGACCTATAATTGCCGAGATCTTGTGATGAGTTAGGCTGTGGTATTTTGCTTATATATAATGAACAAATATATATAGATTTGATAACAATTATTGATGTAGATGAGCGATTATAACATGTCTTTATAACTTATAACCTAGCATATATTTTTTTAAATGAAACACAATGGGCAACTTTAGAGTAAGTGCCAAATGTTAAGATACCAACAGACACTAGTGTTTTTAGATCAAACGTCATCGAAAACAGGCACAAGACACATAAAATGATCATATAAATACACAATAATGTTACAATAATGTTATTGTTTTGCATACGTGACATTCAAAGTTTATCTTATGTTCATAAATAACGTTATAAAGTCAATGGTTGTAAAAAGTTATATTATATATTCAGGTGACATTATTTCATTAGAACTGCATGATTTTTATATTTATAGAACTTAAATAATAAAGATTGGTTTGTGTGTTTGTTCGTAAAAAACTTTTTGTTTTCCTCGTCGAGATCTGAACTTAGAGATATCTCTCCGATTCAAAAAATAGCTAATTACAATGTTGCGCGGTCTGTTTACATAGCTCTTTCACATTTAATGGCTTCTTAATTTATTTTTTTGTATATTTCTCGCGTCTTTTATATTACTTTAATTACAAAAACTATCGATAAAGACGTTACAAAAAGTTTGCAATAATGACATTGTGAATAAGAAAACACTGGGAGTCTAAAAGAAACCGCGTGTAAGTTTATGGAGGTCCGATGCCGGCATTGTTCTTTACAGTTTATTGAGGCTAGGCCAGGATGTTCACTTGGTGGTAGGACTTTGTGCAAGCCCGTCTGAGTAGGTACCACCCACTTATCAGACATTCCACCGCCAAACGCGGTTGTGACTACCTACCATTAGGTGGTGAGCAGCTCGTCCGCCTACAGATATCATAAAAAAAGGCACCGTCACCCAACACAATCAGCAGACTGCTCTAAATTATTCGTTATTTGAATAATTATTTACAGTGAAAATTTTCAAAGATGAGGCGGCGGAAAGCTCCTTTACAGAGTTCATCGATTCCCGTCACGATTTCTTTAGCAGAGGCATCAGGCCGTTTAAAATAAAAGCATGATAGAACCTTCCAATAACCTTACGAAAAAGGTCTTAAGCCAGGAGTGAGATGTTTAAATGAAGTTATATTTAAATTTAAAAAAAAAGTTCCTTTTAAAATGGGGTAGTCAATATTCTCCAATTTTCTTCCTCAATATGGGGCGATTTTAAAATAAATTATTGGACACTATTTAGCAAAACATAAGACTCAATACACCCATCTTTATCGTACTGATCATCATGTTACACCACAAGTATAATTATGACAGATATAACTATTTTATTAGAAGTGTCACTGTCAACATACATATTGTAAGACAATTTACTCTCCATTGTTCACAATAACAGACTCCACAGATTCTTAGGTCTGTGGTATTTTGAGTTTCCTTTTTATATTAAATATTGATATTTTCTAGCTCAATTACATTATTTTTAATATTAATGATGACTGCAATTCTATTTAATAATTATCTTGAATAACTAATAGGTTTAAAACTCTAATTGTTTAGCAAAGTCAATTAATTTAATGATGTGACCTAACTTTTTGTAATATGTAACATATTACAAAAAGTTTAGTAATTAACCTAATCTATTCAAAATGTAATACTTATATATATATATATATATTATACTATATATGGGTGGTTATCTGAAATTTGGTTATGTTGGCAATTTTCACAATATTATAAAAATATTGTCCAATATTTGAAACTACTAAGCGATGTTATAAAGTCCATTTAGTTCGGTCATTCATTTTGATATATATGATAATATTCTTTATTTCCAAAAATTGACATTTCTTATTCCAAATATCAGGCCCTAGCCATGTAAGATCTCACGAATTTAGTATTAATTTCACTGCAATTATAATTCTATAACAATAATTTGATCAAACTCTATTTAAATTCGTTACTTAAACATTAATAACATTATCATTACGATTTAATACATAAAAACAATATGTTTCATCACATTATTTTAAGTCAAAAAGTGTAAGCGATAAAAAATATCAGGCCCTACTCATTTACAAAATTCAAAAATATGTGCCATCCAAGTATATGGCTTTTTCATAACTCACTCAATACGATAGCATCGGTGTGAAGTTGGTTGCAAACACGACTCAAGCTGCGGCAGCCATTTTGTTATTAGTGCGGTCGCCGACTTCGCTGCGGAAACACGTGCTGTGCCAGTCAAACTCTCAGGCCCTAGGTAAGTCGTTTTGAAGATACTTTATTACTAATTGATCTAATTACTTATTGTAAATATGAATTCGGTCAGCCTTGTTATTTTTACTGAGAATTGGTTTTGATGTCGATTTTAAATAATAGGTTTCATTTGATTTTGTTTCGTTTCGTCAGTCCCTAGACCCTAAGCCCTAGTCGCTGTTTCGACTAGGCTCTGACGTCACATCTAGGGACTGATGATCATACTGTGTGATGCATGGTTTTAAACATAATAGCAATTTATTTCTTTTAGAATATGTCGCCAAGAAAGAAAAAAACTTTGTCTAAAGAGGAAATTGCAGAAAAAAAGTATGAACAGGCAAAAAGGCGATTGGAAAAAATAAAAAATGACCCTGTTTCGCTGGCAGAGTACAAAGAAAAGGAAAGACTAAAATACCTAAAGAAAAAGGACTACGGAAATGTGTAAAAGACATGACTCCGCGTAAGCACAGAAAGGCAATGAAAAACTGGGTAGCCTATTCATCTGATTACAGAGAAAAACAAAAGATTGGTGAAAATATAGACAAATACGTGGACCAAAATACGCCACCACCATCGGAAGATGAAATCATTCCTAAGATTCCTTTATTAAATACTAAAAGAGAAGCTGAAGCTAGAAGGAGGAGTATAGTTCAAAGAAAAAAAAGAAATAGTATACTGAAGAGGAAGGACTTACTAATTGAAAATTTAAAGAAAAAACTTGCCAGCAAACAACAAAAATAAAAAAACAGAAGACTAAGGCATAGAATGATTAAAAAGAAGCACGCACTGACACCAAAAAGTAAAATTGAAGAAATGGCCAACGACCCTAATCAAAAAGAAGAATTGATAAAAAAAGCGTTATTTGGCGATATTCTTCAGAGACAAATATTAGATAAAAAGATTGAGACACATAAAGAAAAAACCTGCTTAAAAACGATTTTGTCCAGTCCACTCACGCATAAGTATAAGATATGGAGACTTGGAAACAAAGCCATTACATATAAAAAGATGGGATTTAATATTTCAAAATATGAAGCTAAGCGAAAGAGAATGAGAGTTGAAGAAATCATACACAAGTTTTATGAAGATGACAATAATAGTCGTTGTGCAGCAGGAAAGAAAGAATACATCACTCGCAAAAAAATTAAAAAACAAAAAAGATATTTGCTGGATTCCTTGAAAAACTTGCATCAAAAGTTTCTCAATACGAGTTTGATGAAAATTCGTTCGGTATAATTCGTTCTGCAAAATGCGTCCATTTTGGGTTGTTGTGCCTAGGCTTAGAGACCGTAACACCTGTGTTTGTGTTACTCATGACAATATCGATTTAAAATTAAGTGCCTTAAAACATGCAAATGTTCTTGACTTTGCAACATATTAAACTGCACTGGAATCAATTTGCTGTGATCGTTATTCGGTAAAATGCTTAGCGAGAACTTGCCACGACTGCTCGATAAAGATTTTACCATACAAGGAGTTTGATAATAGTATGGACATTGCAGTCAAACAATGGAAGCATAGCAAGGAGTTGATTAAGGACATTAAAACTAAACAGGATCGATACGTCACAAAGTACAAGAAAGAGATGTACAACTTAAAACCTTGTGATTTAGTTATGCAATTAGAAGAGAGTGATCTTCCAAAATTATTCCAACATGAACAAGAACATCGTCCATCAATATAAAATGATTAAATCTTTGAAAGAATCACTTACAGAAAAGGATGCAGTAATTCACATGGACTTCTCGGAAAACTACACCTAAATGCAACCAAGAAATACAGTCGTATCATTTTGGCGGCTCCAGGACTCAAATTTCTTTGCATACAGTTGTGTTTTACACAAAAGATAAAATAACATCTCATTGTACTGTGTCGTTAAATTTATCTCACAACCCTGGAGTCATTTGGGCACATTTACAGCCTGTCCTCATAGAATTGCCATCCTCTGTAGAAAACCTGCATTTTTTGAGTGACGGTCCTGTAACCCAATATCGAAATAAAACAATGTTTTATATTTTGGGCTGCAGAATCCAGGATTTCTATCCACTAGCAATGAAATACATGTGGAATTTCCATGAGGTGGGACATGGGAAAGGGGCACCAGATGGAATCGGATCAACTCATAGCTCAGAGAGGTGACATAGCAAACTTGTTCGACTTTGTAGCTGTACTTTGAGAAAGGTGTCCAAATATTCAGATCTCTGTTATCAAAGATGTTGACATAGAAAAAGTTAACAAAATGATTAAGAAACATGAGAAAGAGCAGAAACCGTTTAAAGGAACTCTCTTAGTGCATCAAGTCTCGGGTCATATTCATAACCCTAATAAACTTGTCTTGAAGTCACTAAGTTGCTTCTGTAATAATGTCGGTTGTGATCATTATAACTTGGGGACTATAACTTACCAAACCAATAAACAGCGGCTTCAAGTTTCAGACATTTTCTGAAGATGCCGTTAGCAAGTATGAGCCACATTGGTCAAGAAAGGTCTAAAATGAGCTATGGCAGTGGAGATTTTGTTCTAGTTAGGTTAATAATGAGAAGAAAAGGATACCAATATGCCGCAATTTGTTCAAAATATGATGATGAAGTAGGAGAGCTGACAGTTAATTTTTTTAAAGTTTGCAGTGAAGATGGTACAGTATTTAAAATAAATGATAATGATATTGCCGACGTGCCTTACGAAGATGTTTTAGAAAAACTGCCAGTTCCTAATCTAATCGTCAAGAGAAATACAATATTTTACAAATTTAAAAAACCAGTAAATGTTTACGAGAAGTAAAACAAATAGTGATGAAAATAAATATGAGGTACTAGGTACTAAGTCTGAATATTGTGTTCAAATTATAATTTAGTTACTTAGAACTATATAAGGCTGATTATTTAAAGCAATTGTTAATTTTTTAAAGAGTATTAGTTTGTAATTAATAAACTCAAAGTACAATTTGATTGTTAAGAAATATTGATACATTATTTTTGTGTGCATAATTAATAAGATAAATCCTGTGATATAGTTCATTGAATTTGTGAATTTAAGAGACAATTTGTTGTTACAGTTGATTTTACAATAAAAATGTGATTTGATATAATAACTGCCTTTGGTGTCAGTCCCTATCATGTCTCGTCAGTCCCTAGAACACTGATTTTAAAAAATCATAAATGTCTCCAAAAATATTAAGTAAAGTGACTGGCAGTTTTAGATGCAGCAAAGTAAATGTTATACCCACAGCATAGAATATAAACTGTTCTGATTTTTTACTAAAAACACCACTTTCAAAATTATGTCATAAGTTAACCAAATTTCAGATAACCACCCATATATACATGATTATGTTCTACCCATGGGCTATATAGCTGAGCCGTATCTTGTGGAATTAGATCAGTTCTCCTAACAACATAGTTACCACTGGTTAAATCAGAAATTGTCCCACAAGGTACGCAAACAGGGCTACATCTGAGAGCCTAGAGGCCTAGGTATTAAAGGGCCACAAATTTTATTTTATTTTATTTAAAAAACAAAAAAATTATTCATTAATTAAAAAGTAATTAGTTAACTCACCAGTCGACACGCAGTGGAATAGCAGCCCGTCGCTTTCTTATAAGAATATTCTTATTTCCATTGTGTATTTCATTATCATGTTGATGTGACACAGTATATGCATCTCTATCATTCATATAATTTTTATCAGATCTCCCTCTGTGCCTATTCCTCCTAGTATTTCTGTTATGGTGTGGTTTTTCATCTGATAGATGTATTTCTTGAAACTCGGCTTTGGACAAGTCGGATAACTTTGTAAGGCCATACTTAGCTCTCAGGTGTTCAGGACCTTTGGATGCTGAATTTAACGTTTCTATTTCTTTAAGGGAATGCTAAAAAAAATTAGTAATACGTTATAAGATAAACTTTTTTTTAAGATAATACGATAATGTTGTCGATTTCTTTAACTTTGTTATAATTTAATGTTATTGACCCCTAATGATATTTCTTAGCTAAGTTTGAAGTCGTAATGATTTTTTTTCCCTATTTATTATAAGATTTATTGGATTTGTAGGTACTTACACAAAAATGTTCAAGTCTTGTTTCATATTCGGTTAAATTATATTTGTATGTTTTGTTGAAGTTTTGTATATAACTGTCGAAAATTGGTCGAAGTTCGTCCTTAGTTTTGCTCTTTGGATAAGTAAGAGGAATAACAATGAATAATAAGCCCACTAATGTTAATACAAGAATCCAATTCCACCATTTTTTCATTGTTACTGATTCAAACAAAATTCAGAAAACACCGACCACTCAATGGGAGCCCATTATCAGTAATGTTTTATTTAATTTGAATGACATTGACATCTTGTTTCGACATTATCTGACACATAACAGTTGGTGTGTGTTAGTCATCCGATTACAGATAATATATTAATTTAAAGCTTAACATTCATGTTACATGATATCTCTCATTGTGAAGAGTTGTTTGCAGTTCATCAAGTGTCCAACAAGTATCATTTCAAGGGAATTGACACTTGTACAATCTACCGTTTGAGAGAAACTACCTGTTGTAGGATTAATAGTTGTCAAATTATAGTATCGGACTAAGTCAACCCAGGGTTCTGGGGCATTTAAGAAGTTGATGTAACTTTACAGCTGTTTATTCGGTCCACATTTGTATGTAAAAGTTTATTATTATTTAGTTTAGGTGCCGCAAAGAACATATGGGATCCAAGCTTTCCGTTCGCGTCCTTTAAGGCTCTTGTGCGCGATTTACAAACTAAACATAAGGGTACTGTAAAGTTTAGGGTAAAAATGAAAATAATAAATTTTGTCTTAATTATTTATTATAAATAATTACCTTAATCTTTAGAACTATGCAATTAAAATAAATATTTATATTATTTCTTTTTTAATTGTTTCAAATGTTATAAAAGACCATCTATGTTCAATACAAGCACCAACACCAGTAGTTTTACAATGAAAAATATCTACGTATTTTTGTAATGTTGCCAGCACAGTAGCTTGTGTTACATTTGGTGTCATAGACCTCACATAAGAAACAAGATAATCTAATGATGCTCCTAAAGGATGGACCATTAAAAAAGCCGTCAATATGCTTATGAGTTTAGCCTCAGACGGTGGTACTGATGGACCAGTAACGACAACTTTGTCGTCATCCGGCGTTGGAGGTGGTGGTAACGGCTTCACGGATGTTGTTAATGTTGGCTCCACCTTATGATGAGATGGTAACGGCGGGTAAACCTTAAATTTTAATTATTAATTTGTTTGTTTATTTCATGGTCAAAATACTTTTTTTACTCATACATTAGATATGACAAATTATATTAATACTAGCTGAAACTACTACTTCTGATGGTAAATTAATAATTTAAATTGGATCAGTAGTATAAGACTTTATCGAGTAGAAATAAACAAATCTTTCCTTTTTATGCTATCTCATAGGAACCGTGCATTTTTTCGAGATAACAAGTACCCTATTCTTGACCCCTAAATAATCACTATGCAAAAACTCATGTCGATCTCTTGCTCTGTAAAACAAATACATATCCTACCGGAATAAAACTATTCCGGAAAATGTAAACATGTAACCTATGTGTTTAATCAATAGTAGGTATATCTTTGTTCCAAATTTCATCCAGATCCGTTCAGCTAATTTAGCGCGATTGATTAACAGGCATCCATCCATCCAAACCGCATTTATAATATTATTAGGATAGTAGGATTATTGTTACACAGTATTACCTGTTTGTTCTGTAAGGCTTGTTGAGCGATAAAATGGGCCTTGAACTTCTCAAATTTTCTCTCAGCTTCGTCTTTTGCAAGATGTGCTTCATTTTTGTAACCTTTTAATTCGTATGTTAAGTTTTCGTTTTCTCTCTAAAATTAAATCGTCAAATTTGTTAATTAGAACAAAATATTTAAACTATTATTTTACTATATTTTGACACTTCGATGTTATAATTAATTTGAGAGCTATTAAATAATAGATATCCCAAAAGGCGTCAAAGTATAACAAATTAAAATAATTGTCTATTCTATACAGAGATTTCCATTGCAAACAAATGAACCAAGTCACTGATAATTTAATACATACATAATAAATAATACCTTTAACTCTTCATATCGCTCCAAAGCCACTACATTCTTGCCTAATTTCTCCATTTCTTCATCTTCAAAGATTGCATTAAATTCTTCTTTTATATTTTCTACCTCCTGTAAATCATTTATTTATCATTATTAATTAAACAAGAAAATAAGTTATGCACAAAATTTATTAAGTTTATTTTTTTTTAATGGTAACAAACCATATTTTTTTAGGAACCTAATTAATAAAAGTTTTTTTTTAACATGGTTTAAAAATAAAGTAAAATTTATTCATAATCTGTCAAAATGTACAAATTACATATTTTATTATCCATGTCCTCGAATGTTGAAAAAAAAACTCGAAGTCACTTCACCCCCTGCTGAATTTGATGACAACTTGGAGAATATGTGGCTCTGCCTGATGTCCTTCGCTCGAAGATTTCACGACGATAAAGTTCGGCGACACAGATAATAAATATGTTGCTATCGTTTTTATTGCAAGATACAGAGCATGTTTCAGATTTGTATATCAATTACCTTATCATCCACGAGATAAATTGGTGTCTCAGATGCATTCGAGATCGCGTACAAAAAACTGTTCTTCATAGTTTCATTATACTTACACGATACCCAGGATCATCGAAGTCGCAGTAGTTTATTTCTTTTTGCTTATACGGTATACTATTTTAGTTCAAAGGTACCATACAGGAACTCCTTTGATAAATGGATGTACCAAGTGGATTGCTGTCAATTTATCCTTTACACCTTAATCAATAATGTAAACGTCTTCATTAAATAAGTACTATGTACTATTTTTTTGTTGTGGAGAGCATAAAAATTAGGTAATCCACTTGCCATATTCATTCTTACCAATTCAGAATTTTGTGTTTAGCATATTTGATATTCTGTTGATTCTCCCACTGAAGATCAGCTCTAAGCGATACTCAAGCCTAGCTAACTATTATAAATAATGATAGCCATTTAGAACAGTCATCTAGATGGCCTTGCCGATTATTAACAATATACGCAATCTAAGTTGGCCAGTCAGATACTAGTCACGAGTGGCTTCGCCGATACAGTTTATACATGTGTAAGTAAGGTAAGTAGGTAAGCAGTGCGGCGATCTCCGTCGGCCATGCTTGATTCAACATTAACTTTTTTGATTGTTTGAAAACTGATGTCACCGACGTCCACACTTCATCTAATCATCTAACCGCTGCCGTTGTTTATGGTATGCGAATACACATAATGTGCGGTTAATAATATCGATAATTTACACGCGCGAATTTCTCTGAGAGGTTCGGACTAGCCAACGTAAATTACGCGTATTTCACTTTAACTAACTTACCTTCATTTTGACATACGTGGCATAATTGATTTTATGAAAGAATAGAGTATCGATAAACAAAGGAAATATAAAGAGATCAACCGAGCTGTGACCAAACAACAGAAAAATATTTGTAACATAGTTCAGGTTACAAATATTATTCTCTAATTTGTGAATAGTGAAAGTTGGAGATATATTGCAACAGTTTCACTTTGAATATCAATTGAACGTGTTTTTTTATATGGGAATTATATAATCACAGCACGGTCAATATGGATTCATCAAAATGGTTAGGGAGCTGTCGACCAAAATTTTAAAATTATTATCTCATATGGCAGACTACATGAAGCTCATATATAATTAGCTCATATATAATTAGCTCATATATAATTAGCTCATATCTCTAAGACTGATATTACGAAATTTCAAAACGGAGTTCTCTAACCCACAAAGGGTAGTAAATTTTTGTTTTAAAAAATAAATATAAGCACTCCTTGCAATTTTGAATTATTCGATGAAATTAAAAAAAATATATTCAACATAAACGCATTACAGTTATCTTAGATTGTGCACTACAAAACTACGTAAACTACTATTTAACAACTTTGCTATGTAGCAATATTTAAAGTGACATTTTTTGCGCAGATCCATAATGAATATCATTGATTATTCAAGTTCTTAACCAATGATATCTGGTCACTTCAACGCCAAATATATCTTATTTAGCTTTTATCCTCTATGTCGTTGGCAAATACTATAGAGCATTTTGTTTGCCTCATAGACATTCTTTATTTTCAAGATTTAAAGATAACTTTGACCTAAAGCAGCATCTTTAATCCTTAAATTTAAACTGCTCTTAACTCTAAAGCAGAGATTAGGCATTTAAATTACAAGACAAGAACTTTGATCACAATCAAACATGAGCAAATTGTATATGGACATGCTCGACAACTCTTCAACCACAAATAACTGTACCTCGGTCATTTTGAGCCACATCTCGATGTTCCGACGCTGCTGTTTCGTGAAATGGTCCGACACGCGTTGATGTTTTGCCGCCGACAATATTTTGGCTACCTGCTCGACTGTTATGAGGAAAACTATAGTGTTAACAGTTGATTGATTTTTTTTTTTATCGTTACATGTTAGTACTGACGGCATTATGAAAGGTCAAAGCTGAAGTGATTGAGAATGAAGAATTGCATGAAAATAGTTTCTTGGGCTCTGTACCCAAATAATATATTTATTTTAATTTACCACGTGAGAGTTAAGTAGTACAAATAGAATGTAAAAAGATTTTAAATTAACATGGTTATTTTTATTACTACGAGACTCAACTCTCGTGAACAAGACATTCGTAGATAATGTCGAAATATCGAGCTCCACCAAATAAAAATAAAAAACATGGTAAATATCCCGTTTTAAATACTGTTAGAATGTAAAAAGTTTAAAATATGTGAGAAATTGACCAGTTATATGTTATATCGATTGTACTGGACAGATTGATAATAATTCGGTTCTGACAATTCATTTACATTTTTTGACATTTATTTGGTCAGTAGAGTAGAAATAGCATCGTGTAGATCTATTAAAAATCACCTTCGAATACATAGTTTCATAAATAAACCAATTGAAGGAGGCTGTTACTTGCTTGATGCGCTGGACACTGAAGCTGTGAAATGCTATCTATAAAAGTAATGTATACTCACTTTATTTATTCATACGACCAACGTGTTACATTTTTATATCGATGAATGGAACCGAGTTGAAATAACGCATCTCTCGTGTCTTCTTCCGATGATTTTTGAAGTATAAACAACAGGTTGAGAAGTGAAATAAAAAAACCGAGCGGTCGTAGTTTTTCTGTTCAATCATATATTCAACATTACCTTTTTTCATACGTTTGTACGATTACTAGACGGTGTTACTCAGGTGCAAATTAATTTCAAGGTCGTAGATGGCAGAAATATACCATTTTAGAAATATTTTATTAGCCCCCTACATTAAAGTTAGCATCATATTTCTTTGCCGTTCTTGTGTTATGTAACAATTGTCTGCGCAGTAGTCATAACTTGCACAAAGTTCATCGCACTTGCCTTTTAGAATTAACAGTTAACGTGGATAATTCGAGTTCATTGTAGAAGTAGTACTTAAGGAGAATTATAAAGGAATTATACAGAAATATTTTAATATTGCATAATAAAATAGAGTTATTGAATAAAATAAAAAAACAGACAGGCAACCTCCATTTGTTTACACAGATGATTGCAAAGTAATATAACGCGAACCAAACTACGTATTCAAATCATTTCCGAAATTGGACGTAAATTTTATTGGCCCCGGAGTTTTACTCTGGTAACCTATAAAAAAAAATTGCTTCCCAGAACACATTCAGCATCACATTTCTTCCGATCCTGATGATGTGAAATATGGTGGCGTAGGTCAAAGCCGCCGTACCGTTGCTGCCACATTGGCGAACCGGTTCGCCGAAAACCTAGAGTTATATAACCGCTAAATATTTTAATTATTACTCACATTGCATCACAACATGTGAAAACTTGTCTTTGATAGTATTCTTCATGCTCAGGAACTCGTCATCAAGTTGCATTTTCTCATTAAATAATCGTCGAATTTGATTGTTGCTGGCTTGAATTAGCGAGTAGAATGAATTCGCATACTTCTTGTTACACTCACCACGTTCCAACCAAACTGCTAACGTCTAGAATGATAAAGATTAACGTGTTTTATTAATTTGGCCAAAACTATTTAAATTGAAAAAGAGACCATTTTTAATGGCAAGAAACTACTATTTTCTTCTTCGTTTGTGTCTAAAGAACGGGGGCTCATATTTTGGGTCAGAATTGGATGGGATAACCAACCAGAGCAACATAGTCACCCAAGTGACTCGGCTCTTAAAACAAGAATAAGAATTAAAAAAACAGGATGGGATCCGAATAATTGGTTGAGTACTTTTGTATTTATTAGTTACGATTCCACACCATCAATGTTTAATTAAACTGGCTCACTACCTTTTAAACCAAAATTGCAATTCAAGTTTTTATTATACACCAAGATAAAGGTGATGAAACATAGAATAATTATATTGTAGTTTAGTTTATCTCGGATGTGTTATATACATATGCGATTAATTTAATTAAATAATAAATATAAATACTCACATGTGCAGCAGTTGCAAATTCTGACTCACTTTTAATCTTCTCTGTTATATTTGACAAAGCAGTTGCTGTAAAAGGTTCAACACGAGGAGGAGTTGGCTCTCTTTTTCGTTGATGTTTTTCAAATTCATTCTGATCGTCACAGTTCTATAAAGATATTATAATTATCAAACATAAAATCTAAATTATAAAAATGACATTAAATAATAATACTTGAGTTTTAATCTTTACTATTTCAGAGTAAAGTTAAATACGTGATGATATATATATGTTATATCTAGCTACATAAAATAATTAAATGTTATTTATGTACATATATGCTTACTATTGTATAATCAATAACTATTGTGGTGGCTTCATTTTCAGTTTGGTTGTGATATTTAAATCTAAAGCCAGAAAGAAAGAATGACGGCTCCACACTTTCTTGTCGTTCAAACCGAATATAATAGACTCCTGTTTTAGGCGACTTTATATCTTGTACGATACCAAACCTTTGGAAAATTTCATTCAACATTTCATGCGTGACATTTGATGGGAGCCCTCCCACAAAAATTGTACGACACCCTTTAGGCTTATCTCGTCTTTGTCGTAAGGAAACACCGGGTATAGGTGGTAAAAGAACACCATTGCTAATAAACATTTGTTGATTAGCCATCATCGCAGGTATCATCTGCTGATTCATCATCATCATATTCTGGTCCATCATATGAGGCATTATGTTGCCCATCATGTTCATGTTTGGGACCATTTGCACTTGAGACCCATCTATTGTTTGCTGTCCCATCATATTATTCAGCATATTAGGATACTGCATCATATTCATACCTAGAGATTATAAAATTACTTGTTAATAAAAACAAAAGTCATGAAGTAAAAGTTTAACTGAATTTTTTTTTATCTTATATTCATAATAAAATACAATGACCACTGAATTTAATATGGAAGCAAATTGACACCATAGAAATTGTCAGTAGACATCATAGTAATAAGGTATTGTGTATTTGCTTCACATACTTTGTGACATATATAAAATAATTTGCTTCTGTTTGTCAATTTGAAAACATTACTCTCAACAAAAGTAATAAGGAAAAAATAGTTAAAAATAATTTGGTCTAAAATCTAATTAATTTATGCATGCATTTTTGAATGGGAGATAAATAAAATTTTAACTATTTCCCTGTCCCATGAGGCACTTGTATTCATGGATATTGTTTTATTATTGTGTCTGCTGTATGGAAAGAGACTAAAGTGTTCAAAATAAATAAAAATTAATCAATATAGAAAGAAAGATACCTGGCATAATCCCCATACTCATATTTCCCACGTTATTTCCAAGCAGAACCCCTTGTCCCACACCATTATCAGCATTTTCCCATTTAGTGCGTCTGTCTCTCTCATCATTTCTCTGTCTATTCCTATCATTTCTGGAATATCTGTCACGACGATCCCGTGATCGTGAACGCCGCCTCCGATCTGTAAGAAATGTAAAAGCACATAACTAACTTGGTCTAGTAAGCATAAATTATTAAATGAATAGCATGGATTATAAATGCTGTGGAGGAGTTATTAGTTAATCAATTCTGAATTTTCTCCTTCCGAATATCAAATCCCCATTGTTAACAGAAAGAGAATTACTAATAATTTAAACACCCATTAAACAACGTTTATGAGGCCGTAAGTTTGAAGTTGTGTTACCAGAAGCACTTCTATCTTTATCACGACGACTATTATAAGTAGAACGTTCCCGAGACCGTCTTTTTTGATTCTGTGTACTAGATACATCGTCCAGTTGACTTGTTTGAACATCTTGATCCTGATTATTTGGATCATTAGGCAAATCTTCGGCCTCGATGTTCATATCTTCAGGACCTATGAGAGTCACATGTGCATTCGGTGACGGGTTCATTGGAGGCATATTCATATTATGAGGCAATAAACACATTGGAGGTACTAACGGAGATACCATTTGATTCATCTCAATGTTATAACTTTCATGACGCCAGGAATTCATTTTAATAAATATAAAATAACATAAACAACTTTTGTAAAGACAATCTTACACCAGAGAAAATATTAATATTTTATGACTCTTTTTATATTCTCTTTGGCGTGAATCAAACATGTATATTTTCTGTTTCTCCTTTGTGATTTGTTTGATTTCCGATGTTTTAACTTTTATGTTTTTAATTTTGACAAATGAGAATGACAATAAACACACATGATCATAAACGGTGAACCACAGATTAGCATTTTCTATTTTATTTTATTTAACAGTAGATACAATATCACATTAAAATAATAAAATTACATATCAAAATTATCTTGGCAAATGTTTTACCATTTACAGGTTGTCTCACCATGCTCTGTCACGTTGCACAATATGTATTAAAAATATTAATTAAACATAACCAATGATTAGAGATAAGAATTATAATACATTTTTCTAACTATTATATACTATAAATTAAGCAAGTCATTTCGAATCAAATAGTCTCTTACAGCCACCAATCTACCAGCTGGATTCCCAAATGCGTTATTGTTTAACAATTTAAGTACCTCCTGAAGGCTGAAACATATATTTTACAGTGACTTCATACGTTTTCACCAAGCACTTAGACTTAAAGTTGTATATTGTTTATTATATAAAAAATGTCGTAGCAATTTAAAATTGTAATATCTATCGTCTAATTTTGATTCTGATGCCATCGAGATGCTGATTTAGATTCCAATTCACTCTAGCATTATTAGAAACTGTAATAAAAGCGAAATATTCCTTGTGCTGAGGCCTGAAAACCACTATGCAAAATCCTTAATTTTTTTTTAGTTTTAATAAAGATTATCACTGTGTGACAAATTTCTCTAAGTCATCGTTAATTTTTTATTTAAATACATATTAATTTAAAAAGAGATATACATTTATAAAATACAGCAAGCATTTAGACTAAGTAACCATTAGAAGTCTTATAAACTAAACATTGAAAGCAATTTTGTGTAAAAATATTAATGATTAAACGAACTTACCTGTAAGTGAAGTTCTATCATAATTATACGAAGTGCTTCGTCCGAAGAGATTAGTAACGTGTGAGTATTAAGGATCAAAATGTAGTAACGCATAGGTGACACCACTTCATGACTATAGTTTAGAAAAAAACAAATTGCCACTACCAAAGTGGCAACACTAAAACAATAAAATAAATAAAGTATGTTCCTACCCAAAAGCACTTCGTATAATTATGATAGAACTTCACTTACAGGCAAGTTCGTTTAATCATTAATTATACTCGTGCTTCGTCCTCGAGATTAGTTACGTGCGAGTATTATTGAACAAAATGTAGATGTTGAGAGAAAGTAGAGGGAATATCTTAAATAATAACGATATTGTCATCGATCATTAATATTTATTTCTCCTCAAGAAAAAAAAATACACAAATTTAAGAAAATCACAAAACAAAAACAACATTGTAATTTTGGATTCATATACCTAGCATACTTAATCAAAGAGAACACAATGTTCGTGCTAGTGCCATGTTATCTTCATTTTGAATAATAGGTCTATTATAAAATCGGGCAAAGGTAGTGGAATTGTCGCTCTATCCAGCAGTTTGCCTAATAAAATCTAGATTTATGGGTAATAGATGTCGAAGCATGCCTTGTGCTATGAGAAGAAAATACAGACACGTCAATTCCACTAACTTTTAAAGTCGACTTAATCCAGCGACTAAGGGTTTGAGTTGAAACGCATGTGGGGCTTACGAACTCTAATAAAAAGCTGTGTCGATTGCCTCAGGTCTTTAGTTTTATTTACATATGCCATAAGGGTCTTTGCCGGACATATCTCTGGTCGCTCGCCAAAGAAAGGTAAATATAGAATCGGATGCTTTCCGCCTACTTTGGATGTTTTAATTAGTTCCGTGATCTTAATAATTATTTGATCTTTTAAGGTAATGACTTGATCGGTTTTAATTTTGGATAGCGCTTGCACCCTGTGAGCGGTTACAAGAGCAAGCAGAGTAATACATTTTTTTTTTAAAGTTGTTCAAGTGTTAAGCTTTCATTAGGAAACAAGGAAGCTAGATGATTTATAACCAGGCTTGCATCCCATGTAGCACTATACCGTGGTAGCGGTGATCTTAGCTTATATACGCCCTTATAAAATCTTACAAGTCTATCATCATTGGATATATTACCAACAATTAAGGAAAGCGCAGCTCTATGGCTATTAATTGTCCCATATTGACCGCCATCGTTAAATATATTTGTAAGGAATTCTATCACAATCGGAATTGATGGCTCATACATGTTAATTGAGTTTTTAAAACAAAAAATTATACCAACGTTTAAGGCAGACTGCTTTACAGTGTTTTCCGACAAGGAGACGAAAACGATGTCTAAGGCGGATTCTGGGACGCATCGCTGTAGCAGCGCCGTCCGGATAATATTCCGACCGCCAGGGTAGTGTGCGCTTGAATGTTCTGGTTGCTAGAATTAGGAATGATAACATCAGTTCTTAGTTTTATTACATCCGAAGAGAGAAGTCGCGTAAATAGAGGGTACCAAGGTTGAGTAGGCCAATCAGGTACCACTACAATTCCTTTAGCTTTATCTGATATTATTTTCCTTAGTGTTTTAAGAATAACTGCTACTGGTGGAATAGCATAAAATAGGTATTTGGACTAGTCTAACGTGAAAGCGTCAAATGCAAAGGCTTCAGGATCTCTGTGCCAAGAAGCATAAATATTACATTTCTTATTAAGACGACTGCCAAATAAATCAATTTTGGGTACTTGAAAGTTATCTATTACTTTTTGAAAGCCTGTGGCAGATAATTCCCATTCAACATCAGGGTGTACTCGTCTGGATTCCCTATCAGCAACTACATTGCAAGCAAGATCAGAATCTTATATATGACGCTACGATAAATATTTTGCGAGCTTCACACCACTGCCATATATCTTTTTTCGATTATGTTCAGGTGGGGATATTGAACACCACCCATGCGATTTATATAACTCACAGCAGTAGTGTTGTCAATACGCATTAAAATTTGACAGTTACAATTTTTTTTTTGCAAATATTTTTGGAGCGAAATAAGCAGCTAAAAGTTCTAGTTCATTAATATTCAATAGTAACTCGCTTTTGGAGCAGCGACCACTGGCTTTTTGCTTATAACAAACCGCACCCCACCCAGACGTTGAGGCGTCAGAGAATATCTCTAACACATAGTTTTCATTCCTAATTCTATGTACAGAATCATTGATGACATTAAGCCACCAGTTTATATCGGGCAACAATGTCAGTGGTATTACCATGTATTTATTGTAATCATCGTTGCCTCGTAAATTAAGAAACTTAATGCGCTCCAGTTGTTTGGTATATAACCATCCGTATTCTATGGCAGGACAGGCAGAAATTAACAAGCCTATGAGCTTTGCGAATTGTCTTATTTTGCACCGTTTTAATGTTTTGGTATTTTCTAACTAATTCATTTCAATTATAAATTAAAAAAAAAATTATAAATCTAATTTTGCCATTCGGTTTCGGTACCAAGAATACACGTGATACGAACTGATCAGAACAAGGTTCACACTGAGATATTGCTCCAATAGATAAAAGGTTACGTAAGGTATCAACCAAGTGGGTTCTTACAGAATCTGTGAATGTGTTTGGCTTTGGCACTGATTTGATGGACTGGTTGATTAAACTTTATTTGGTTACCGTTTATCCATGATAAGATAGACTGATCACGTGTTACTAGGGACCATTGTTTACAAAGTGCAAAGTTACGCCTTGCCTCCGATTCGGTATGTTGGATGTCGCAGAATATTCTACCAACGTCCATAAGGTACTTTATCAAGGCGTTGTTTATATCTTTGGCACTCAATTGATCCGAAATTATTTTGCCCAAGGATGAAATGGCAGCCGCCATTTGTTTTTGTCTTGATTCAATGGCTCTGTCTCTTTTGACCACCCGATCCGTTAGAGCCGCCTTAATTTCAGCATTTAGCTGTGGTGCCGCTATATTTTTACAATTTTCAGGTACTAGATACTTAAGAAGATCTTTAAGAGTCTCTCTGCTTAACCCAGACGTAGCAAGCGACGTGTGTGAATCTGGATGCTACGTCCTTGTTAATGTCTGGGCCATATTCAATTGTCACGGACGGATCCGCTCCCAATACGTCCAGTATTTCGGTGTTAACGACGCCGCTTGGTTCTTCATGCAAACATGGAGGGCTTGTGTCATTTTCTGAATTGTCGTATATCTCAATGAGCGGAATTTCGCTATTTTGGGCCATATGCTGTTCTATGTCAATATTTGCAATTGTCTCCTAGCCTGTAAGGAGACGACGGTGGTTACTCTAATGTCGTAAAAACATTATATTATATTGTTATATTTAGAGTAAAAAATCATCTAAACATTTATATTATTATGTGGAGGGTAGGTGTAGAATTGCAGCGAAATGTTCCCACAGAACACTGACGCAACTTGAGATTAAGCTTAGATACGATTCACATGTGGCAAGATAATCCCTCAGACTACTCTGATGCATAATTACAAGCTCGGCGTTTATCGCCATTGCAATTTAAATGCGACGAATTAGTCCCGCAGACTACTCTGATGCATAATTACAAGCTTGGCGTTTATCGCCATTGCAATTTAAATATGACGAATTAGTCCCTCAGACTACTCTGATGCATATTAAGAAATTTAGCGTTTATGGCCGTTACAATACAAATGCGATGAGCTAGTCCCGCAGACTACTTTGGTGCATATTTATAAACTGATGTGCTTACGGCCGTTACAATACAAATGCGATGAGCTAGTCCCGCAGACTACTCTGGTGCATATTTATAAACTTATGAGCTTAAGGCCGTTACAATATAAATGCGATGAGCTAGTCCCACAGACTATTCTGATGCATATTTACAAATTTGGGCGTTGCGTAGACAATTCTAATACATTCAAACCGATTATAATAAAATAGTTAAAATACTTACAGTCTGGGTTTGGCGAGGATATTCTCGATGAACAAGAAGATGGACTTGCAGATGGACACGACGACGATGATGACGAACTTAATTTAAACATTATTATGTTTTTTACGACATGAACGTTTCACTTTCTTTTCTAGTTTTCGCAATTTTTTTGCTATAAATTCTATACTATTATCACTTACATGTTTCGGCATGATTTTTGCCTAATTTGTGTGCGAATAAGCGAAGTGGTTGAGCAGTAAAATGCGAATGAGGCTGCCTACTAAAAGCTCAGCGCAGGTGGGCTGACTTGAGGGGGGTAGGAACATACTTTATTTATTTTTTTGTTTTAGTGTTGCCACTTTGGTAGTGGGAATTTGTTTTTTTCTAAACTATAGTGATGAAGCGGTGCCACCTATGCGTTACTACATTTTGTTCAATAATACTCACACATTAATAATCTCGAGGACGAAGCACGAGTATAATAAATAGTATATGCTATAATGTTGGTGAATTGGAATCAAATAAAAATATTTTTTGCATAACTATATTACAGTAGTCAATAAATTACCATAGATGGAACATTTATTCTATTTAATAAAAATATAGTGTTACTTTGTCTATAGCCTGAAGCGGATTTGACAGATGATTTTGTTTGTGAATTATTAAAATTGAATTAGCAAAGAGCAATTCAATTTAAGCGTAATAATGGGATATTTGCTTAAAAATATATAGCTTAAAGTTAATCTAACTAAATGTATCAAAATAAATAGTGTTATTTACTTCTGACGTCACATTAATTCTCTTGAAATGTGGTATGATACTTTACGGCAATATTTATTATCATTTTCAATTAGAATTTTTGAATATATTTTATAGTTTTCTTCTACTGTTTTAGTTCTGAAATGCCAAAAGAATTTCAAAAGACGTCCGAAGTGTTGCCTTTTACGAAATATGGGATATCAACAGCTGAAGAATTCAGAAAAGTCGAAAAAGATATTCAGCATTTGGAATGCCTGAAAAAGATTGGTTTAACCAATGACGAGATAAAGTTGTACCAGGAAAACGAGGCGGGCCTCTTAGATCAACGGAAAAAGATTGAATCAAATGTTTTGAAGTCAAAATTAGAAGGACTTTACAATAAAATTAATGATTTTCAAAATGCTTCAGGGAGGTAAGTAAAGTAGCAATTACAAGACATTATAATATGAGCAATAAAAGCACAAAGTTAAGTCTGTACTTAGTTAATATTCATAAAATAATCGTAGAATGATAAGAGTTGATAGATCAGAAATCTATAATATAATAATAATTTTTAGTAGTCAAGAAAACAAGGATGCTCCCACTACTTCCAATGCTGCAGCTGAAGATATCATTAACAGAATACATAAACACCCAATGAAATTCTATCCAGAAGGACATCCTATGAATGAATTAAAAGAAATTGAAGAAGAATTATTTGGGCATTTAAAGAATGATAATCTTTTACCAATAACTAAGCGACGTAAAATATTGAGACGTCTTGAAAGGAAGAAAGAAAAATTACTTTTGCAGCAAAAAGATCCCGGAATACATTCCAAGGATCCAATTGCAGGTCCATCGAAAGTTAAGCCGGGAAGCTTTTGGGATGTAAAAGATATGCCTGGGAAAATTCAACGTCCAAAGTCACACCAAGATATAATAGGACCTAAACAACAGACCATGTACACTGTGAAGGAGAATAAAATAGTAAGGTTGGAGCCAGTACAGCATGAGGAAGCAGAAGAGTACCGAGCTGTCGACATTGTGGTACCGATTAATGCAGCTGAAGAACAACTTCTAGAAGGGACAAAGATGTGCTTGGATGATATTAAAAAGATTGAGAGGTTCAAGGACTATGAGCCAGGAATACCATCTAAAGTAAGTTTAATGTTTTTTAAAATGTTTAATCGAATCAGAATCTTATCGGATATAATTGGTTTCTTTCCTTATAAGCCTCATTCCTCACCTATTTAATTGGCTTTAAAATTGCACAAATTACATTTGACAATTTATAAGTTGATTGATTACTTGTATTGGTATTTTTGCTGAATTGTTGTAAATCAATATTGTAAAGCTTTTGTGTCTCGTTTTTAAACAAATTGACTTTCTTACACATAATTAAAGAATATAAATATTGTTTTGTGAGTGTTTGGATCTCTTTCTGATATCATTTGTGTGATATTCAAAAATAGTAGACATATGTCATTGTTTAACTCATCACCTAAAAAAAATTTATAGAAAAAAACATAAATTACATAAAAAATATTTGTAACTTACAATTACTAGACGAAAATTACTATATTACATCAAAATAAAAACTGGATTGATTAAATTAATTCTCTTATTTGACTATATTATTTAAGGTGCTGTTCCTAAAAAACATTTCACCATCTGTACCACAAGAACAGTTGATGTTGCTCTTCAACCAGTTTCACTTGGAGAATGGAGGGCCAGTAGATTTACGGCTGATGACAGGACGGATGAGGGGGCAAGCCTTTGTCACCTTTCAAAGTAATTTATTGTTTCATGTGTTTTTGTATAAATTGAATTTCAGATAAAATAAAACAAATCATTTTCATACAAATTTTATTCCACAGGTGAGGACTTAGCTATACAGGCTTTGGAAGAAGTAAACGGAACAATTTTGGATGGTCGCCCAATAATTGCGCAATTTGGGCGAAACAGCAACAGAATTCAGATGGAGGAGAACAGATAAACACATTTGCAATTTGTAGTTTTTACACGCTTTTGACATCTAAGTTATACTTTAAGTAACTAATTTATTATTACGTAATTAATATATACCTAGGTTCTAAGCATACTAAATGTAAATAAAGTATTATCAATATAATTTTATCCTATTTTTAAACAATTGTTATATTCACACTGTATCTGCAAAATCATTGATATTAAATTAAGATGTGTGTAAGAATATCTTCTGCTAATTATTAATTTTTAGTTAAATGTTTTGCAGTATAGAGGAATGATGTTGCTATAAATGTTTTATCAGATTATTGTATCACTAAGATTTATTGAATATATTTCTTAAATAATGTACGCACTAACTAAAGTACACAGTCATAAACACCTTACTTCTATTTTATTGAGAACCTTTCCTTATATAATCACAATTTTAGAAAATTGATTTTAAATTTGTAATTCACATTAAATGTTTTAATATCAACAACAATCACTTAACAATTTCCTGCCAAAAATGGAAGAATGAAGTTCCGAAGAATATTCTTCCTGTAGTCCTTGTTTAGTTAAAAATATTCAGATGAAATTTCCGTTTTCACTCTTCCTCACTAATCATAAATATCTCGTTAACGATATTTCACAAGTGTTTGAGATATATTCATAAGTTGTCCGATTTAAAATCACTGAAAATCTTCGATGTACTCTACTGCGTCTCCTTAGATGAAGATTTTCTGCGCCGTTTCACGACGCGTTTCGGTGACAATCATTCGGCCTCTTTCTTAGCCGGTGGCTCCTCGGCTGTAAGTAGAGTAATTGTAGAGTAATTGAAATGTAATTTCTTAAATTACATTTATTTACATCTAAAATGTATATTAATGTGAACAAAGACTAGTGTGTTTTCAGTGGGATACATTTATACAGTCCTAAGAAAGTATTTGTGTAATAATTGAATAATCTGGATGAGTTATAAAAATACACTTTTAAATATTAATCGGAACAATTAGAAATGATTTGAATTACGAATGTCAACTTAAAATTCCATTCTCTATGTTAGTGTTAAAAGGGATTTTTATTTCAATACACAAGAATATATTGCATAAGTAAGTATAGTTTTATCTCACCTTCTAAACATACAACTATAATGTATATTATAGTTTCATATAATATAAATATAGAACACGTGATAATGATAAGTTATTTGTGGTTATGAGTCTTTAGAAATGAAAATCGTGCTTGTTTTGCTTTAAATTAAAAATAAATAATGTTCCAAGAGTTTCCAAATTGTTAGCTATTAGTAACGCTATATGAAATTGGTGACGAATATGATTAATGAGGTTATTATTACCAGGTAACATTATTACGAGGAATTAGTACCAAGTTATATTCGAAAGAATGAATCTGGATTAGAATCGAAAAGCTGAGCGAAACTATTTTATCGCGAAATTATAAGTACACCAAGTACTAAAAAAGGTTATACTAATGAGACTTCGTAGTTAATATATCACAGTAACTGCCAGTCAAGTTATTCAGTTGACTATGACACGTGTTTCTTAAAATTTTGCGTTCAATGGAATAAATACGATCATCGTTTTTCTAGGACATTATGAACACTCACGCTTAAGTTCATGGTGGGGATGAGGCGCGTGGTGCGGCGGGTAGTGGTCGGGCGGGTAGTAGTGCGGGTAGGCGGGGAAGCCGCCCGCGTATCCCGGGTAGTAGCGGCCACCATATCCTGCCGCGCCATAACCGCCTAAGATAATAAAATTTTAAATTTATAATATTTCAATTGAACTACTAAGTTTCGTATGCGCGTTTAGTAATACTTTATTATAACCATTCAATAATAATTATATTAATTTTAGTAAGAAAATATCCGAAAAGTCCGGGGGTAACTTATGTGGATCGCCTTTAACAAGATAACAATCATTTATCATCATGAAAGCTTACAATAAAGAGCAAATTTTCTCTCATACCGAAATATTAAATGCTATTTGACGGTTTTAAAATGGGATGTACTCCAGAAATGAATGAATATGGTGTTAGTACTTTTGAAAGCAACAAAATGGCAGTGCAAATTTAGTTTATTTTGTACTCTGTATTTTTACCCCGGCACCTTTATTCGTTTTAAGAATCCTTACATAAAAAAAAAAAACAGTTATCTATCATTATGTTTGAAGTAGAATAATAACATGCCACATGTTGAGAAATGGTAGGTGAAGAAGAATGTGTTTCATTAAAAAAATATTTTTATGGTTTGTTTACCTGGTGGGGGTGGTGGTCCTCCATGAGGAGGTGTTGGGTGAGCTGGAGCATTAGGGTTAGGAGGCATCATCATGGTTACTGAAACAATAATCATCAACTGACTATAGAATTATACTCATATTATATCTATTGATAATTAAATTTTATATAAACTTAGGCAAACAATGGCTCTACAACTGTGAAAAAATAAATATTGGACTTCATAAATACATATCATGTAAGATATCTTATTATGTTGTTACCAGGGGGTGTTGGTGAAGTTATTTGTGACTGTGGTGGCAAAGCTGCTGGCCCTGGAACTTCCCTGTTCTCTACTTTCATTTCAACTGGTTTGTCTTCTTTGCGTTCACCTTTAAATACAGATTAAGTAATTTTAGGATCGAAGTTCGCCAACTATAAAGTTTACTGAGAAATACACGTAATATTATCAGTCGATGAAAAAATTTAAGCAACGCCCAATACCCAGACTATTCTGAACATACAGAATTTCGGTAATATCTTTAACGGATTTGTTAAAAAAATATGATCATAATTAATTGAAACTGTTGAGGGAGCAATCTTAACAGCATTTGAAACAGATATTATTATTATTATGATTAATACTAAAAAGGCGAAGAATTTGTTTGATTGAGTTATCATTAGGACAGATGTTAAAAACACACGCCAAAGAATATCAATTACCTAGGAGTGCTATAACCCTTTTTTTTAACTTTGTTATCCTGGCTAGGAGAATTGGGAGACTTAGTATCCTGGGCAGATGCTAATTTTCAAGTTTATATGCTTGAAAATGGTATTCTAATGGTAATCACGTTGAAAGATTCCATATTCCGTCCCGATACATATATGTATAGTACATACATACGGATAACCTAATAAAAGCGCGTTAGTTAAAGACAGGGCAAAGTTGAATGATTAAAAAAAAGGAATTAGTGATCGTACCTTCGGTTTCCTGCGTAGCGTTGTTCTCGGGTGCAGCCTCTTTCGCTTCGCCCTCCGGTATATTTAGTTCCGTAGTGACATTGGCGTCCGGTTTCACTTCCGTCGTCGAAACCTTATCCACTTGTGTCGGTGCGTTCGGTCCAGACTCAGCTTTTATCGCGTTCTGATCCATGGGCTGACATTCATTGAATGTATCGTTAAAATCGATTGACAAACAAGTTAAATATATTAACATGAGTATATTGGAAGTAGTTTTTGTTGGCGATGAAAGAGATATTTAACTAACATGTGGTTTTTGTACATAAAACACACAAGAGCCATCAGTCCCGGTGTTTTTAATAGTTTTGGCTAGAGAATACAGCACAATAACTCATTTAGATTGAAAAGGTTAATCTCTATGTGACATTTAAAATAAGGTAAACGTAAATACCTATATATCTCTTAGAGTTAACGAAGGTCAAGGTCATTACAAGTTGGGCTAACTTATATGGTTAAACTTGGCTCATTCTGTTTATTTGGAGATTCTATTCATTTTCATATTTTTATATTATAGGCTGATAGCCTATAAATTTCCCACTGCTGGACTAAGGCCTCCTCTCCCTTTTGAGGAGAAGGTTTGGAGCATATTCCACCACGTTACGGATTGATAGATACACATGTGGCAGAATTTAGTTGAAATCAGACACATGCAGGTTTCCATACGTTTTCCATCACCGCCGAGTACGACATGAATTATAAACACAAATTAATCACATGAACATTCAGTGGTGCCTGCCCGGGTTTGAACGCGCAATATTCGGCTAATGCACTGGGCCATATCGGCTCGGGGATGCTGCCACCACTAATTAATGTAACTGCATCGCGGCCATGTCAAAGTACAGTGAGCGTAGTGTAGAGCGTGGCCACTCGGCGCTACCTCGTGCGGGCGGTCGCGCGCGTGCGGCGGCGCGGCCCCGCGGCGCAGCTGCTCCAGCGCGCGCTCCACCATGCGCCCGAACGTGTCCTCGTCCACCGCCGGCTTGCAGTGCTGCGACGTTCCGGTCGATTAGTGGATCGGGTACATCAACAGGTTATTTTTTTTATAATTCTATCGGCCGTATAACATTTTTGCCAAGATATGTGCGACATTCACGGCATACCTTTTTCAATTCCTCCTGGAACGCTTCGCTGCTCTCGATGAACTTGCGCTTCTTGGCCTCGAACTTCTCCTCGATCTGTTGCAGCTCGTCTTCGAGCTTCTTCTGATGCATTGTCAAGGATTGCACTTGTTTTTTTAATATCTAAAATAAATATATATGATGTCAGTGCAATTGTTATTGGAACTATGAAAAAATATATAAATTAAGAACGAATTATTTTGCAAAATATAGCAGAGCAATAAACAAATTGCAAGGAACGGGAACTACGATGTTATTATCCTTGTGCCTGTAGTTGTACTTGGATACTACCCTGTAATGTTGTTTACACCTTTAATGACGTATCATTTTGTATGTTACCCAACAGATATTAATTTTAAGTGCTTAGTGATATGTTGATGGTGTAACTTTTCCAATAAATAAATAAATAAAATTTAATCCGAAACAAAACAATGCTAAGTATTGCTTTCGGCGGTAGAATATGGGTGGTATCTACCCAGACGGCCTTGCAAATAGCCCTAAAACTAAGTAGAGTTTGGAGTGAAGACAATTAATTTCATTATGAGGTATACCACATACTGTGCCGTATTATTAGTAAGTACCTGCATCCGAGCGGTGGTAACCACTGAGCGAACATCGGGAACGACGGTGTCCGAGAATATCTCATTAATGAGGCGATGATTGCGGAGATAGCGGGCATATGCCACGTGCTTTACTGACAAGCCTTCGTCTTGATCTGAAGAAAAGTAAAGTTAATTATTTAGTTTTTTATTTCTTATTTTAATATATATTATAAAGCTATAATTTAATATTTCAAAATTCACCTTCTTCATCTTCTGCTGGTTGAATATCAATTCTTCGATCTTGTTGTTGTTGTTCCTTCTGGGATCCCCCCTTCTTGCTCGAACTTTCTTCTTCCAAATTACCAACTGTTTGATTGAAAGATTTACCATTATTGCTATCTAAATTTTATCTTCTTAATATTTATTTAAAATATGATTTATTTTTAGTTTTGAGGCTGACATTACTTAATACTGATCACTACTACTTAATACTAATCAATGTTATCCTTGTGGATATTTATAACCTTTCGTCTTTGCTATGTTAATATTTTTAATTTTATTATAGAATATATATTATCCAATTAATAAAAATGTAAGTTCACAAACCAACAATACGGGCAGTGTTGTAGGTGTACAGTATGAAGAAACTGTAATATTTAACCTCCTTATTCAGTGTTGCAATGTCAAAAAAAATATTAATGTATGAATTAAACTTAAACTATTAAAAAAATACATGCAAATAGTTCCATACCCTTACCGACAGCCTTGTTCTTCGCGGCTATGTACGCCAGGTACGCTGGCGAATTGTGGTACGTCTTCAGACTCTTTTCGTACTCCGACTATAGCGTACATGTGATCCCGTGTGCATAATATATGTGAGGTGATGGTGCATGTGGAGGAGAAATTAGCAATTTGTGTGTTAGTCACAATTTATAGTGATTATGTATGTATTGAACATTCCAATTTTATTTGTAAAAAAATGTGAAATAAAAAAAACTACTAGGTATATAGCGTTTCATTCTATAATATCTTCGTTTTAATAACATATTTTATAGCTTATGTAATTATTCTAAAACTCGCAAGATATAAAATCTACAGCGGTAGCGTTCAGACATTGTGGTATTTTCTCACTCAATTTGTTGTCATTGAAAAAAAACTACCTCCCAAAAAAATTAAAAATAAACGATAATATTTTTTTTATTTCAATTATTTAGATAAATAAGTTAATGATGTCTAATGAAACACTCATGATGGTATAAACTACATTATAATGATAAATATATTCCGATTTAATGATATATTTGACAAACATTTTTTAAACCATATTGTGCAGATATTACTGTGAATTAAAAAAATATCTCATAGCTTTTACTGACATGTGCCTAAATGTTTCGTGAATGAAAATTATCAACATTGATTAAAACCAGGAAGACATCTAGTGAACACGTGTTAAGTTTTAAGTACAAAGCATCACATTTGCGTTTACAAAAAAAGAAAAAGTACGTCAATAATTGCCCGCCAGGGGCGCTGCACGTTTCACGGTATATAATATTTACACATGCGTATTCGCGATTTAATTCGATACTCCATGCACATTCAAATTGGACCATTTACGTTTTCGCTAGTATTTGTTTTTGCTTCATTAGTGTCACCTAGCGACAGTCGGCGCACGTTAAAAACGCATTTGAGAAGTCTATATATATAATTCATTAGACGTGGTGTAAATAATGTCTTTTCCGAAGCTTATTAATCCCTTATTCCAATAGTATTATGATATTAACATTTTATTATGATTATGAAATTAACTATCAATATGCATCTGTTAGTGAATAAAAAATACTATACATAAAAGAGACTGCCGCAAAAAAATAACGAGTCTAGTGCCACCAGCAGCCGAAGTCGCAAAGTATATAACTACTAAACTGCGCTTCATGTCATGCGCGCATATGCAAATATGTGATTATGTCAACGCAAACGTAATAATTTGTACTTTAAACCCACCACTAGTAACACTGATGTTATAATTTCTATCGGCGAGTTTTTTAAACTGTAACTCTTTGACTAACATTTGTATAGTTTACTTTAAAACAACTATTTATTTATTTATTAAACCTGTACACATATCATAACAGGACATTAATATATTATGTAAGGACCATAACTGTAGTATTGTGCCACCTCTATAATATTAACATAAGATGTTATGGTTTAGGTGCACGAAATAAGCTGGCTATTTGAGTATATATCTGGCGAATAGTGTTGCCAGTAAAATTATTAAAATGTATCTTTAAATAATAAATGTTAAATTCCAATAAGTTAAATTACTTTAGTATATTTTTTTCTGAGTTAGTATATTTTACAAGATAACTAACACCATCTTAAACGGAATGGCAAGTAAAAATAATATTTTTTGTTACTTTTTATATAATTAATAAAATATACGAATTACTGCTTATAAATACTCGCCGATACGAAAGAATAAACAGATCAAGACCTATGCCCACGTTAAATCAAGCCAGTGACATGGAGTGTTACACAAATTTGATCCCTGTATTGTGGCAACAGGGTCTATATTAATTTGTACCTCTGTTTTTGTGAGCCAGCCACTGTATATACGCAGGCGAGGATTGGTACGCTTTTAACATTTCTGTGTACTGCGCCTACACCCAAAAGTTTTACTATTATTTAATATTAAATGGTAGCAAATTATGTTTATGAGAACAATCATGACGTTCTCAGTATATACGAAATATTTAACATAAAAATAACAAATATTTGGTAAAATAATTACAATAGTAGCATTATTAAAACTTCTATTTGTCACTTTCATCTTCAAATCGAAATATAGTCATACCTTCTCAGCTTCATATTCGTCAACAAAAGCGTACTTTTCCGTCTGAGGTAGATCTCTCCACATGCCTCCAATAATTCGTCCAATCTCCCATAGCTTCAGATCTGGGTTGGCCGCTTTTACACTGTCCCATACTCGACGGGAATAACGCATGTATGGCATAAGAGGCTTCTCTGGAGGCTTCGGTGGCTTTGGAAGACCCGCACCCTGTGACATAATAACAAAACAATGCTTACAATTGATTTTAAGATTCAATGGATAATATTTTTTTAATTTGTGAAATAGATATACAACAAAAAATGTAACTTATTTTACTTCTATACATCTGTTAATAAGTGCATGTAAAAATGTTTTAAAAAACAAGGCTAAATTGTAAAATAAATTCAACGTAATGTTTTAAAGACTTAAATAGATAGCAAATCGAACTTACACCACCGGTGCCCTTTCCAATCTTCTGCGGTTGGAATCCAGGATGCGAGTGTATCGTGGATACGAAGGGGCTCGTCTTATCGTCCTTGGCGGCCTGCGCGCTCTGCGTGGAGCCGCCGGCGCGCCGCGCGCTCTCTGCACCGAAACGCGCCTGATGTTGCCACCCGTACCCCCCCGGCGGGCCCATGCCTGGCCCGCCCTGGTATTGAGGGTGGTACTGGTATTGGTTAGGCGGCGGTGCATTCATACCGCCTTCAAGCCAAGCAGCGCGGCAATACAATGAAAGAAAAAACAAAAAGCGTAAAGGACGGGACGGGAACGGAACGGGCAAATAATACTAAAAAAATAAAATTAGTCTGAGCGGCACTAGCGAGTTTAGTAAGCTCTAAGAAATAAACAGATGTGATTGCGAGATGAAATCTTATCAATTATTAGATACCCCAGAACCTAAACGAATGTGTGAAATTTTGAAAATTAGAAAAAATAAATCACTTTGTGTTTACCTTTCATCATACCGAAACTCATTGGGGGCCCCGCAATCATGTAGTCTGTTTCGACATAACAAAACATGAAACAAATCCAACATAAGAATGTAAGTCTAATGCATAAAGAATAAAAGAGAAAATAAAGTATTGTTGCAGATGCAATTTTGTTTGAAATAAAAGCAGAGAGAATGCGTCATGCTTGTCCGACGGACAGAGCGGTTAGATACCAGCATTACTAAGTACTTCAACCAAGCTTGCACATCAGGTTTCGTACTTTGCATGTTAAGTATGTTAGTATCTAACATTCTAAACATTAATCATAACTCATAACAATTACTAGATGCAAAAAAGGCAGCACTATTGCCTTATTCTAATGAATCTATGTCTAGAACAATTTTTAATGATATAATTTACTAATGATTAATTATATTCAAGTAAAATGGAGGAATACGAACGCGGATTATTTTGAGGGCTTGGCATCGACATTGATGTGTTTTGTTTATAGCTGTTCGGTGTAGCCATAACACGTGGATATCTGAAACAGTATTGCGAGTGTCATTTAATTCAAAGCACTTTTACTGTATCATTGATCTAATTAAGAGGAAGTGAGCAAGTCTTGAGATTCTATTTATTGGGTTTGCATCGGGAAGTAGTGTGCCTGGAGTTAGGAAGTTTGAGTGTTTTCGTCTGTGTCGTGGGAAAGAGGTGAAGCCAATTCTGTTTCAAAAGCTTCCTTTCATGTGTTTAATTGCCATCCCATAGGATAATGGTAATCAGAGGACAGATTATGGCTGCTCACATACTTATGCATTATAATACCTTCTGTGTGGCTGTCTATTGTAATTAAGCTAACACTTTACTCAAACATTTTCTAAGACCGATTATTAAATATTATGTTGTTTTTTTTTTATAACAAAATGATATACATTTAGACATGGTAACAAAAATGTATGTGAAATAGTGTGGTAACAGTGATGGTATTGAATGTTTATATCTTACGACTATAAAGTAAAGTTGTAGATGGGTAGAAATTTATAGGTTATGCTATTGAATTTGATGTGCTTTACTTTAATATGTAGTATTAAGTCTGTATTTTTTCTATGGTCACAATATATTTATAATATCATATGCTATTGATTGATAATTGCAATTGTATTACAATACTCTTTAAACCCTACTTTATTATTAACTAGAAAATACAATTTATTTCAAGCAAGTGTCTTACAAATATTATAGAGCACTTTTACTAAAGTAATAAATACGAGATATATAATCTGAACATATTATATGTTACGAATGCATCTTTAAATTCATGGAAAATTAAGAATATATGGACAACATTAAGTTAATGTTTTTGCCCATTTCTATATACATGATTAAGTTTTTTACACAAATATCAAAGTCAAACAGTTATTAGGAACATTTCGTCACGGCGTTTTATTACGATAGATTTATATTAAAATTAATAAATGTTGATTCAAGACGCGTTTTGATTTTATTTAAACTACTTACTAAGTTATTAATATACACAGAAATTAATTTAAATTACCTGAAAATAAACTTTCTATATTTATACTGTTTTAAATTGTACCCTTATAAGTAAGTAATATTTTGTTAAATTTCACTTTTAAATCATCACAAACATAGCGTCACTTGCTATTCGCTAGACGCCATTTTATTCGACATATTGGTGTCTGGTGATATGGTGACATTGACAGTTGAACTATATTAGGTGTTGTACATGTAAAACGGTAATTGTTAAATATTTTTTATCGGATATTTACAAAATAATAATATATATAGATTTTAAAGAAACCCGATGCAGAGACATTCTTTAATTATTTTTACGTAGGAATAAATGTTCTACTACAAAGTAGTGCTACTCCTTTTTTGTAATTGCTTCGTAGATATGTAATTTCGTTACTGTAATAATAATATAATAAAAAATGTATATACATGGATTGGCATAAATCACACGGAAGTTGGCTATGCGATGTACCATCTTGCGCCAAATTGGCAATTAGGAAGGTAACTTTTTTTAAATGTCTGTCATGGTGTTACAAGGAAAATAATAACTTATTCCTCGAATATTTAAATATTAAAGAAATCTATTATGTCGATTTATTTATAAACTATTTTTAAAACTCCAACTAGGTATTTTTACGATTGGGAGAATCTCATTGATAAAACAATAAAAAGAATGGTTGTATTGTGTAATATAGTTAATTGAATTGAACGAGTACTACACTCGTATCAATTTATATCAACTCATCATGTATTGTTACTTATCTTGTGACATATACATTAATTTATATGTAATAAAAATATCAATAATCGGTTTTTCTAGAGGTGAGTACAACACTATCTGACATTTGCCCGCGAAATTAAGAATACAAGTAATTACTTTTTTGCTATAATCCATCCTCCGGTACCATTCCCATTGTAAGTATAAAAATAATAAATAAAAGTGATACTACGGTAACTACGGTAATGAAGAAAGCGCCATTTAGCGAAAATTGTTGGTTGGTTGTTTTTTTTGTGGTGTGAGTTACTTATTTTTTATAGCCATCAGAACAGTAGCTTTACGAGCAAACCAGATGTACCATTTTATTGCTGCTTATTAGCCTTTTTGTGTAAATATAAGTTTATTAATGAAACGTTTGTTTAGTTACTTTATTTTTATTACTTGAGACGGGTCTATTTTTAATATGAGGAAAGAATACCTACGTTATTTAGAATAAAGCAAATACTTTAATAAGATATTTATTTCATTCGTCAATTACTTATTTAAAAAGAAGTTAGCTTTGTGCGTTACTATATGATTGTAGGTACGTAGTATTAAAAAAACAGAATTAACTACGTAGAATATGTTTTGATTAATCAACTAGTCAACTACATAATATGTGTTAAATCGAAACATCGGTTATAATGACTAAATAATATATTTTATATGTATTTACAAAAATCCTTCTTATCACACTAAAAGCAGTAAACAAAAATATAACCAATAAACTAGTAAGACTTAACAAAAGAATTCTAAATTGTTTAATATATTTATATGAATGACACTCTATGAATACAATTCATGAAACTCCGCAAGTTTGTTATACACCTAGTACGTAACGCATTTATTTGTATAGTACAGATAGTCACTTCTGTGTAGACGTTGTTTAACATAAGCATTGCTTTGATATTTTTTTAACAACGCCGCTCAGTCGTTGATCAAACTATTTCGCTTAGTGACGACATTCGTATAGTAGATATAATCTATTCAAAATATAAGAGGAGAAAAACCAAATAAACAACATTTGACAGCAAATTAACGCGATATCATAGATCTTGATTAATCTATGATATTCACTATGGATTTGCGAAAATGGCTTTTTGACATTTTGGAAGCAAAATTAAAATGGATATAAGTAGTTAAATGTCATAGTGTTGTACTTTAAATAAAGGTATATTAATCATAAACTCTTAGAAGTGCACAATATAGCTGAGTTATTTTAGCAAATCGCAAGAAATACTTAAATCTAAGATTTGTTTATCTTTATTCCTACATTGATTGGAATAGGCTATAGTAACATATGACTTACGAAAATAAACTATTTATTAATATAAAATATCAGCTATACAGGTATAGGTGAAAAATGTAATGATTGTGGTAAAATTTACGTATCTGGCAACCTATGCTGCAATTAGCTCTCGCTAGCTAGCCAACGCATAATGACCGACTGACATTTGACACGGTTGAATGAAATGGGATCAGAGCACTTAGGTCACTGCTCCGTGTACTCAGGTATATTGTTGATGAATTTCTGATCTATTGTTCATTTTTACAACCTTAACGCCATATCCGGTTTCACACGGATGCTTTATATGTGTATACATATAAAAGGTTAACCGACTTTAAAAGGTTTTTTAAAATAGTAAATAGTTACAAGTATCAACAATCACGGATATTAAAAAAGAGAACTGAGAAATGACTTAGCCAAATGATTATTATCGATTTTGTGGAAAGGTTGTTCGTAACTAAGTCGACAACTGTCGAATGCACTCTGTCTAGCTCCTCTGAGTTTCTTGCAGATTATATTCGGTGGAATCAACGTTCCGAACCGACAGGTTCCTTTGCGTGAGTAGTAGTGTTTTGCGTGTTCTTGGTATATTTTTCGTGCTTTCCATTACTGTAGCTCCATAATGGTTCATGAGTGACTTTATGATCTACGATTATTCTTTTGCACTTCGTTTTTCTTGCCTGTTTCAGACCATTTGATTTTGAGGATCGATGATTTGATGTCATTGTGCTCTGGTTGCGTTCAGAGTTAACAGCTTTACATCAAACAACTTGTAATAATTTGTATACTTAACGGAAATAATAACCGAGTTTAAAATAAACTGTTAATATTGTTAAATTTTAAAGACGTACAAATTTTGACACAAATATAGATTTTTACAATAGGTAAACCACATTTGGCGGCAAATTGACGCGATATCATTGGTCGAAGGCTTGATTAATCTATGATATTCACTATGGATTTGCAAAATAATAGCGTCTTGAACGTCGACGAAACTATTATTGGAATTTTGGTAGTAAAATTAAAGTGGATATACTTAAGTAGTTAAGTACTTAAGTAAGGTAAAGTAATTAAGTTTTTCCTCTTATGGTTGGAATAGATAATAGTATAGATTGTATAAGCTCGTTCCTCATTTGATTTGTTAATTATAAAAATAGTTATACAGATCTTTTCTATACAGATAGAGATAATTTTATTTTCATAAATTGCAAGTTTTCTTGATTCTATTAAATTCAACTCTAGCAATGAATTTCCTGAACGGTTTTATGACATCATTAGATTATTTTAAATTTAATAAAAACCAACTGATCTCAAATAAAATACGCTTACACGCCATGAATGACATCATACTGACCGCTCTTATAACTCCGATTTAAATAAAAAAAATTCTGATGTTTTCTTTTATACTTTTTAAGTTTCTTTAAATTTAGGTTTAAATCTATCATACTTAGGTTTTGCTATGTCACCTTAGTGCATTGAAATATTATATATTCTTAACGCCTAATGCATTCATACCTTAATTAGCGTAATTCATTAAAAAAGCACGCTCTCGCCTCTCACAGAGGTTTGGATACACATTTGGCGCGAAACTATTTATATAACCGTGATATTAGATAAAAAAATTTTCGTTTTAGTTGGCATTTATGTTTTATTTATAGTAATTAATGTTATTGTTGATTATTATTATAACTTAAAAAAATAGTCTAATATTTTTAAAAGTCAGTAAGAACATATACACAATTATACTCATTAAATGAATAGATATATGTATATTAATTAAGTAGGTTGGTTCCAGAAAGGCAGATTTATTTTAACGAATATAACAACATCCTTTTTTGTAGAGTACTTATAAAAAGAATACGTAAAACAAAACACTACAATATATAGTTCCACGAATTTAAAAAGTACATAAACATATAACACGATTAAGTTCACTTTTTTTCTTTCTTAGTTCAATTTTAGTATTCTTAGTCATTTAAATTCATTAATGTAAAGTAAACTCGATACTAATTACCTCCCCTCATGAAAGGATATCTTGACATGTAACCTATTAAGAATCATGGGAGCAATTAAGATCTGTGTCAGAAACAACTATGTAGCTGAAAATCACAATTCCAGATTGTTCTAGATAATTTCAGTTTGATCAATCATTGGCTTAAGAATTTTATTTTGTGAGGTTTTAAAATTACATTGAAACTGGTTCCGATTTTAACTTATGTTGATATAGCCCGTGTCGCACTGTACGTAGGCTTTATTCAAATATTATGATGATGTCCTAGTGACCTATTTCAGACACGGCGACTAATCTCTACTAAGACCAGTCACATACACAGAGATATTGTAGTGTGCGTGCGTGTTTGCAACATAGATGCGCTCTCTATGCCCTCACACTACTAATCCTAGGGCTATGTCAGCATTCCGACGAGGATACTTCTCGGACCTCGAAATCTGCAGCTATACGAGCCAGTGAACTAACGAGGATTTTTTTTAAGTGTTATTCAAATATATAACGCATACGTATACTTAATATGCATGATGTATATTAACTTTCCCAATACAAATTTTATTATAAAAAAAAAACAAACAAGAAGATTTTCTGCTATGATTTTGTTTCAAATCAAATCAAATCAAAATCAAAAATCTTTATTCAATATAGAAGTGTTTACACTTGCTTATTGATTGTCAAAAATCTACCACCGGTTCGGAATTTAGCACCTCGGACCTGAGAAGAACCGGCGAAAGAAACTCAGCGGGATATTTTTTTTTTTTTTTCCATTTTGCATGTACAATAATAATTATATTTTAGTTATTTGAAACAGCCTGGAGGCGATCATTTCATTCCCAAGGTGTGCAGTCAACTAAAAAGTCATTAGTGTTGTAATATCCTTTAGCACACAAACGCTCTTTAACGATTCTTTTGAATTTTATAATTGAATAATTTTGAACGTTTTCTGGGATCCTGTTGTAAAAACGTATACATTGCCCCAAAAAAGAGTTACTAACCCTGTGTAATCGGGTACTTGGAGTAACAAGTTTACTTTGAATATCAACTTTACTTATTATGCCTTTAGTTGCTAATTGAGTAGAGCTGTTGTCTATCCTATCTATATTTATAAAAAAAAATATCCAAATAAAAATTTACACATATTACAAAACATTACATGCATAGGTTATATATTTTTTTTAGCTTGAATTGGCGCCAATGTTATTAACGCTATCTTCATTCACCAGACTAGACGTCTCACGTTCAGCGATAAACCTCTTTTGACGATAAGAATTATCGATATCAACAATAATAATCAAGAAGATAATAATGTTACGGTATTTTGATAGACTGCCTAATATGTTAACTGTAAATCATTGTATTTAAAAAAAAAAAAATTGATTTGTCATCGATTTTTATTAATGCGAATATTTAGTAGGTATCCTAGATTATATAGACTTCGGCGTCAAAAGTTTGTAGCTACATTTCAGATTACGATACGATACGATTGGATGGAACCTCAGAGTTATTTATTCGGGAAGAACAAACTCGAAACTCACCGCGGAACACGGCGTGAGATAGCAGAAAAAAATTACATTAAGTTTAATAATGTATAATTAAAATAACAACATAAATAAAAAGTAATAACATTTTAAACGCTACATTATTTTTTTAATTTTCTTTTATGAAAGAGGTGATAAGTGGTTACCACCGTTCATAGACATTGACGCCGTACGCAATTTTAATCAATCCTTACATGTCCAATGCGCTACCAACATTGGGAACTAAGTTACTATGTCCTTTGTGCCTGTAATTACATTGGCTCACTCACCCTTCGAACCGGGAAATAACATTACAAAGTGTGGTTGTTAAATGGTAGAATATATGACGAGTGGTTGGTACCTACTCATACAGGCTTGCACAAAGCCCTACCACCAAGTAGAACATGAACATACCGTGTCATACCGTCTCACTCTAAATCGGTTGTTAATATTTCAAGGGTTACATACGTAAATCTTTACAAAATAGCACCACTGCTTTAAAATGTTTTACGATTTTTAATTAATAGTACTGCTGGAGAGGGCTCAATGAATTCATTTTCATTTACCACTTTAACCGAACAAAACACATTCAATTTTTCTATTAACTATATTTTCACAAATGTCATTCGCCAGAAACCTCCAGTGACATAATGTATTAGGTATTTATATTGTACTATTTACAGGGCTTTTGAAGTTACTTATCTATCTGCGTGCACTCATCACGCGAAAACCACTTTGTTGATTTAATTTTTATATGGCACAGCGTTATCTTATTATCAATGTAGAGTACAGAGGCGTATAACAATAACAATGGAAAAATAAACTTGTTTTTCATTACTAATATCTCTGTTTTCCCATTCAATCAAGATTTTGAATGAAAATAACCCAAAGGATCTGAATCGAATTTTTACATCTCTGGGCAGCCTATACTTATATCTAGAACCCATAAAAATTTAATTAAGTTGTTCGTAAATATATTTTTTATATTATGTAGGTGCGTATAAGACTCATTCTTGAGGCTTTCAATGTCCTCGCGATCATGGTGTTTTAAGTATTAAAACTTTTATTATAAATTATATTTCTGCTCCTACCTAATTGTTTCAATCGCTTAAATAAAATAACTGAGCAATACTAATCGAAATTTAATTTAAAAAATATAACAACTTATTTAATTAATTATATGATAATATCTTAAGATATATTTCATATTAGTAAAGAGTAGTCTACTTGGTGGTAGGGCTTTGTGCAAGCCGGTTTGGAGAGGTACTACCCTTTCGTCAGATATTCTAACGCGAAACAGCAGTAGAATAACATTCCTTTTTCTGAAGAAAAATGACTTTGATCTCAGCTGTCGGAAATTTACTGGTTGTTGCGAGAACATAATTGATGTTATTTTAAAAATAAACAATTGAAACACATTTTATTTCTCAGCTTCAGGTTAGATAAGTCAAAGATCATATAGTCCCGTGTTATTATTTCGGTTAACTTTTTAAATATACTGGTTGTTTATTAGTATTATAAGATGTACTACGATGATTTTTACATTTAAAACAAAGAAATGGGTTTCGATATATCTATACAAGGGTTCGTCTATGTGGATAGATTAAGAAAAACAGTATCACAATCGACTAAGGGTGTTTTGGAACTTAGTGTAAAAGGTTCTATTAAAAAAAGTGTAAGTAATATCACTATATTTAAGTATATATATTTATTGTGTATATATATATACAAATTATATTATATTACATCCCGAGGTGAAAACAATATTTTGTGTGAAGGACATTTATCAATAAAGCATTTTGCTCTGTCTCATTTAAGCACGTTTGAAGGCGGTGTAAACCAAATAAAGGCAAGGCAAACTTATTAACTTAAATATAATAACATTGACCCTAAAATAGAGATTGGGGAGATGGAAGTCTTATTTAATATTAATTAGTGCAATCTATTATTTAGAGTCTTTTGTTTAAATATAGAAAGGTAAGTAAATTCCCTACTTATTTAAATATACAGCTTTTTATCAACACTATGAGTTAATATACAAGAAAATAAGGATATATTGTAAACATATCAGTTTCTGTAAACAAAACAATCAGTTTTAATTACAAGGATGATACACAAGTAAAGCCAAATAATTGCCCTGACTCAACGAACACTGTGTAATGTATGTTATAGTAGCGTGATTATATATTTTATTGTTTCCTGAAGTTTCTTTTCATCGTAGTCATTCATGTTGAACACTATTTGTAGTGTGAATCATTCGAGAAACAGACGCAGACTTGCGACGACTTATAAAAATACTTTTATCCGTGATAAAAGAGTTAATTTTAAATTTTATGATTTTCAAGCTTTATTACAAATGAGGAAGATCGGGAACAAACAGCACAATTTTTACTTTTAATTTGATATTATCGATATCGATAAATTAATAGCCATATTACAGATTAAATACTTTCTTTTATATTCTATTAATGTACATTAAAATGTATATTGTTTTATAACAGTCACGAAGCTGAAAAAATATTTCGATTGTTACTTTCGTCTACAGAGGCTAGAGAAAAGTACAAGTCAAACTAACACGTTTAAGGTTTAGCAAAATACAATACCAACATTGAAAATTAAATACTAGATTTGGCTAGTATGAATCGTATTGTGTGCGTACAGCAATGAAAAAAAGAACTATAGATTTTGATGTAAAAAGTGAAAGATAAACTTAAAAAAAATTATAATCGTAGTTTAATAGATTTTCGTTAATAAGTTGATACAAAAAATACTATTAAACTCCACTAAAAATAATAAAAAATGGACGGACAATACATCTGAGAAGATTTAAAAGATACTGGTAACAAAAAAAAAAGATTAGAAGGACTTCAATTTTAATTGAGCTTACAAAGAATCTTAAAGAGCAGTGATCCCTAGGCGTTCGTCTACGCTACCCCTGTGCCCTATTTTTCAGCGTTGCTTGCTTTTATGAGAGATGATGTGACACGTCTGACGTAATGCCTTGAAAAACATATGATATTTTATTAAGACATTTACGAACATAGCTCTTAGGAGAATCAAAAAGTATTAAGCAAGCATCATTGCATCTGAATTATTTTTGACTATGAGTCAAGCTGTATTATATTCTCAGATAATGGATCTTTCGGTAATTTAGTAACAAATTTGTGTAAAAGATGAGTAAAGTTATAGGTTATTTTCTATTCATTTAATTTTTAGAATTCCATTGTCATTTTACTTGTTCATTGCATTTCGGTTTTATGTTTAGTAGATAATTATATGTGTATGTAAATTATAATAAGTTATATAATCACTTATCAGATATTCTACCGCCAAATAACAGTACACTGTATTGTTGTGTTCCGGTTAGAAGGGTGAGTGAGCCAGTGTAATTACAGATACAAGGGACATAATATCTTAGTTCCCAAGGTTGGTGGCGCATAGATGATGTAGAGAATGGTTAATATTTCTTACAGCGCCTTTGTCTATGGGCGGTGGTGACCACTTACCATCAGGTGGCCCATTTGCTCGTCCGCCAACCAATGCCATAAAAAAAAAGTTGTATGTATATTACTGTACGTGTGTATGGAACTGACCCCCTAAACGGTTGGATTGATTTCGATATATTTTCTATTGTGTATATTTGAGTGGGTGGCTGGCTTAGATTGAACTCTGTAGGGAAACAAGTAAAAGTCTTATTTCACCAGGATGAAGGCAGGACAGACAGATAGTATATAATATTTTTTTGTTTATATATTATTCTATACCATTGAGCTACTTATTTTACAATTTTTGAGGTTACATAAAATTGGACCGTAAAATAAAAATTGTGAATTAAATACACGGTTTAAAGTTTCGATAGTAAACAATGTAAGATTTCGTTAGTTTTTTTAAACATTTATACATACACTCGCTTTCCCCATCAGACGTCCCGTCTGTGTACACATACCTTTAGACTATTCCTTCCTTCCTTTAGACTATTAATTATATAAACTATTCGAAAAAAGATAAACAACCCTTAGATTTACGTATTTCATGCGATTTGTTAATACAACACTATTACACTCAACTACTTATTTCCACTTTAATTTTACTTGCAATATTCCGACAACACTTTTGTCGAAGTTCAAAACGCCATTTTTTCGCAAATCCTTAGTGAATATCATAGATTAAGCAAGCTCTCGACCAAAATGGCGTTAATTTGCTGTCAAATGTTGTTTATTTGGCTTTTATCCTCTTATGGGTGGAATAGAGTATACTAACTGTCGCGGTAAATCTGTTAAACTAGAACGGGATAGAAGATGACGCAGCTAGTATCGAATGACAAAAAAGTGGATACAGTAAAACCTTCGCCATGAAAATATATAATATGGCATGGTTTTCGGTCAAACTGTGTCGAAGTCTATTATCCTTAAACCGATTTACAAATATCAACATTTATATCTAAGATATAAAAAGATAGATGTAATAATAATAATCTAGATATAAGACGCGAACATGAAGTGTGCATGAGAACAGTACTTATAAATCTTACATTTGCATGCAATCATTCGAAAAGACAATAATTTTAAGATAAACAGCTCTCGATCATTTGTCAGATTCAGACAATAGATTACGAAACCGCGTGATAATGTTGAAAAAATTGCGTGTAGCCTTCGGGATGGAAAACGCATTTGGCGCCGTTCCCTGTTTACTATGATGTATTAACCACTAGAACATTGTTATATGCAAAAACTAAATATAATTTAATCGTAACGCGGTACACGCCAGCGACACTCCCGCCCGTGCCCAGTACGTTAACTATCGCCCAACAGAGCGCTCGTGTTATGATGTTAATAAAACTTTCTACACATACGATGCTTACATATCCCGATGTCGACATGTTGAAGCATAAAGACAATTTTACAATGGAATGCGTGCTGCCAAGGAGACCTAAGCAGAATTTACCTCCTCTACCAGAAGATAAAGAATATACGAATATTGAATATAAAAAAACCAAGTTGGTACATAGGAAAAGGCGGCAAAGACGGCATGTGAGGTTACCGGTTCTACCAGAAAATGATGAATGTTGAATGTTGGTGATTTGTGTGTGATATAAAAAATAGCTGTCGGAATAATAATTCCATTTGACACGTGGGAGTATTTTTGTGAAGATTTCAGCGGATTTAAAACATGATTCCTGAAACTGCACGTCGTGTCGGTATTTCGTCGTTTGTGTTGCAACATAGTGATATAATATATGATCACGTTATTGATCTGTCGATTTAGAAAACATAGAGATAATGTGAGAAGTCGCTGCACTAAAAAAAATCAAAGTTAAGAGGAACGTATGCATTCGTAAGGTAAAAGTTCGTTTGTTCTGAATAGAGGTTACCTTACATTAGAAAAAGGGAATTAAAAAATCAAAGAGCGTATGCATTGTAATTTCTAATGTACTTTATATGCTGTAAGAATGTTTTAAGAATCTGCTATAGCTTATTTATAAGTTTTGAGGAAATATAATTGTAATATATTTTAAATTAATCACATATTTATACATACTTATAGTATATATATATATATCAGTTGTGTTTCTCCGAAAAGATAAACATTTTGTATATATTCGTAATATAGTGATGTGATTAATTATTTTTTATCGGTTTTATGCAAAGTTGAGCCTTTACACGTATGCAAATATATTGAAAAAAAAAACTGTAATTTATTTATTATTTAGACAATTCTAAAACAATTTTTATTGCAGATTTGTCTAATTTTATGATCTTGTTTATATTATTAAGACTTGATGTACAATTTTATCAAATTATTTGTATATTTAAGTTTTAGTTACTAAGTTTTAATTGATAGTACAACAATATTTGTTTAGATAGGCTAGATATTTTTTCTTAACTTGTAATATTAAACTTTTTTTTACTTTCATACGTAGTCAAAGGCGACAAGAGTTTTTCAAGGCAATTATTTTTTTATTAATACACTGAGTATAAAAAAATGTTATGTGTTTTAGTCGACGTGTTTACGTTTCTAAATTTCTAGATTCACCGTTAATAATGTTGTTTTTGTATAAAGTTAATGATTATTATTGATATTATGTATTTATTTATTGTTTAGTTTTTAGTTTTGTCAATCTGTGATATTGTTTTGCCGTTACAGATGCAAAATACCTACTATTTTGTAATAAAAAATAAAAAATATGTATGTTTTTTTTTTTATTTAGACGAAGTCGTTTAAACATTTTTTGAATAATTTTAAGATTAATAACAAAAGTAGTCTTATCTATTTAATCAGGACGAACATTCAGATTTATAAAAGAAGCACGCGCGAGTCGCGAGCTTTATTTATTCTGTCATAGATACTAATATTTATAAATAAATAATGTTTATGAAGACAAGCTTTATCTTGATGGTGGGTTATTGATTGCTTCTTCGCCTAAACATTGCAATGAGAATAACCGCCTTTGACATCATTGTTTATAAGGAGAAATATAACATTTAAATTTTTGCATAATATGTTTTTCTTATAAGCGGAAGTAATTTTTAATGTGAATAAAATATATTATATTTATTCATAAGACATAAATATTCATTTTTAATAGTACAATGCATCTTAAAGACGTTAGGGGTAATTAATGGTCATTTTCGACAGGTTTACCTGAGTCGATCGGAACGTTGTTAAGAAGAGAAGTGATTAATTTACTGAAATTCGAAATACGAAATTTTGAGAATGTTTTTGAACAAAAATTTCAAAGTAAACAATTTTGAGTACACTCTGTACGGAAATATTACATTGTTTTTTTTTTTATTACCAACTAAAAAGCATGTCAAAGAAAACAATTTCGAAAATACAAACTTAACTGTTTACTTAAGATACGTGTTACGTGTATTTAAAATGTAATTATTTTTGTGCACGTGGATACGATCACGAAATTTGAAGGTGACTTTGGAATACGTTAATCACTTTACACTAATTCCTAATTAGCGTTTTAATACCTGATAGCGCTTAAACTTAAAATGCAATAAACATTGCACTGTAACACATATTGTGATAACAATTCGTGTGATGTAATTTCATTGAATATTTTAGGCATTACTTTAATAATATTTTGCTTTACTTTATCGTACAAAAAAAGTCGTTTAAAGTTTTTTCGACTTTAAAGATTAAGTAGACAGACCGGATCTTACACGACATGTTTTTTACATATTTTAAGTATATTAGTACTTTATTACTTTCAAATTCTGTCTCTTTGTGGGGCATCACAGGATCGCTTGAGCATACTATCATGGCCCACCTTTGCGGGTTTCCAAGCTAGACGGTTTCTAAAAGTAGTTATATTCATATCTAGCATTTTTTTATGTCATATAGGTAGGTGGACTGGCAAATGGGCCACCTGATGGTAATTCAACATAGACATCGGTGCTGTAAGAAATAGTAATCGTTTCTCACTAAATTGACTTCACCACTAAGGTGAAGTAAAACATTGTGAGGAAACCTGTGTGTGCAGGCTTATGCGTAAGCTTCACAGTCACAGTTTCTGTGTAATCTATGTTGTATTAAAATAAAATAGCTAATTTAAAGCTCTAATTATAGCGACATGTGATAATAAGAAATAGGAATGACCCAAATTCAGTGACCGGCTTTTCTCGTTACGTAAACAAAGAATAACATTACACCCACGGCTTCTGGTGAACTGTACTTACTTCGAAATTACGTAAATTCATGTATTCGTAATGTGTTGGGATCGTCGAGGTAATATATCAATATTGTTGTCTGCATTTTCTATTTTAAACCCCACTACATTAGCTCGTGTTTAATGTTTAAGGTACTGAGAAATATTTACTTCAGTTCTACGTAAGCCTTCGAAAAATTCCTTGTAAAGTAATATCTAGGCCCACCATATTTATATGAGTTTTTCAAATAAGACAGCGCCGCTTAAATAAATACCAAATAAATACCATACTAATGTATGGTATTCACTTGGTGGTATGACTTTGTGCAAGCCCGTCTGGGTAGGTGTCAACCACTCATCAGATATTCTGCCGCCTAGCAGCAAAACTTGGTATTGTTGTGTTCCGGTTTGAAGGGTGAGTGAGCCAGTGCAACTGCAGATACAAGAGACATCTTAGTTCCCAAGGTTGGTGGTACATTGGCGATATAATATTTCTAACAGCGCCAATGTCTTTGGGCCGTGGTGACCACTTAACATTAGGTGGCCCATTTGCTGCCCTCCTACCTATTACCTTAAAAAAAACTATGTGGGACTGGGATATGTCATAACTGGTAACATACGCAACAAGTGACATATCTAATTCTCCTGTCAACTACTACAAGTCTTTTAAAATTGATCGATTTAAAAATGTTTAGAAGAATGACTTAATATAATAATAATTATGAGTATACTATGAAATTAATTCTGCCGGCCTAACGTTGGTTGAAGAAGGTATATTTAAATTTAAAGCTCGAACTTGAAAATAAAATATTGTTGTAATTATAATTTTTCTCGATATGCTATCAGTTATTGAGACAAAAACTTGATAAATAATATTGTTTACCGACAATCTAAGGCTGATATTAGCGATTATTTCATAACACACAAGTAGTATCACGAATTATTATTGATATATTTTTTGTTCAATTAGTATTAGGTTAACGAATACACATTTATTAATCTACTGGTGTTAACGAACTCTCCCGCATAAAAGCCCTGCCCATTGTTACTCCGCTTCATATTTAATGAAATGAAGACGCAAAGATTCATTCTTTTCGAATCTTTATTTATTTATAAGATTGATTCGATCTAAATATGTCTATTGGTTGTTGTAAATTCATGTCTTACTTATCAATTTTATCAACATATCACATTTAACATGATTATTCAATACAGATTGGTTACTGATAATATATTATAAACTCGTTATTTTTCCTAACGTTTCTCGTTTCAAAATACAAAAGCTTTAAGAAAGCTTAATGTTAAGTGATATTTTTGTTCTTTGTTCAAGCACGATGTAAATTTAAATGTAAAAGATGTAATTTATGCACTTTTATAACAAGAACATATATTGACGTTATTGATTTATGTTAACGTCTTAAATATATACATATAAAATAAAAAATAGCAACTTTACAAAACATTAATTGTCTTAAATTGTCCCAAGATTTGAAGATAGCACAAGCAACCATTGACCTGAATTTTAACTTGATTAGGCTAGAATTCAGGCACGGTTTTTTGCGCTTGTTAAATTTCGAATTAAACTACGTTGTACTGTGTTAACAAATTGAGAATCTGAATTTTTTGTTTGGTAACTTCCTAAGGGACATCGCCATTGAGGAACTTTATTGATTAACTGTGTTTTGATTGAATTTTATTTTAAAATTTCTGAAGGCCTTAGATGCTAAGTACTTAAAGAATTCGTAACAAATTAATAAATTTGATCCTTGCCGGATATTAATAGATGACGTAATTTATTAGAATTATTCACCTCGAAGATTTAAATATATATCAAAATGCTAGCAACAGCTCGAATCGCAACTCAGATCCTCTGGCCGAATAATGAATTAGACCTCTTGTAATCAGTACCGGATATGGGTATTATATGTTTTATAATTTTTTTATGAGTCTTCGTTTTTATCTGGTCAGTTATTCTCTGTAAAAATATACATACCTTAGCTTTATTTTTAATTCATCTTGAAAAAATTCGATTCATGAGTTCCTTTAAGAACTTACTTGAATATATAATATATTGATTTCGCAGAATTTATTAATAATAGACAGTTCAGTGCGGTACTTTTCGAAATAGGAGTAGGAAAAAAAATATCTTCGAAACATTAAATTCATATGTTTTTTTTCAAATTTTCTGTAATGATTATTTATGCTTGTCGTCCTTGATTTTCCTATTGCGATTTTAAGATAACGATTTGTTATAAGATCGGTCACTATGTCTCACATAATACTGTCTCGAATGCTATTTTACATAAAGATTAACATAGTCTTCAAAAAAGCTTACTTTTTCGGTATATTACCACAGCGTCTGTACATTATTAAAAAATATATGATATATCCACAGCAAAATATATAATATGTATGGGTTCGATTGTCTTTTGAATATTATTCTCAATTAAAGGCCTTTCAGGAGGGGGATTATTAGAATAAAATATACCATATCCTTTCATTTCAAACAATATATTTCTTGCTCATATTATAGAAAATATAATAATATTATATATTTTTTATTCCAAGTGTAAATACTCGATGACAAAACAGTGATGCCCCCATTTCTGTCATTTGAGATCTTATGAACATAATTTTTAGTCAAATCAAAAACAATAAACTACACTCTTACAAAGGAAATGATCAAATAAACAAATCAATAATTATTTCGATTAGGAAATTATTAACAAGAATAAGCTTTTAATTATATACACAATAAATAGATTAGATAGATAAATAAATATTGTGTTAACATAAATGTGTATTTTAATTAATTAATTAATAATTAACAACTATTAAAATACATAATGATGTTAACATAATAATTATATTTGATACAAATTTATCGTCTGAAACATAAGTAATGCTTTTAATACTAATATTACTATATATAATATTAATAATATATTTATAGAAACAAATTAAATAGACCTTTCAAGTGAATGTTAAACTTATGCTACAACGCGCAGATAGGTCAGTGATCGAAGCTACGACGTTAACACAGGCAATCGCCTGAAGGCTGAAATACAATTGAGCGAGTGTCGGTTAAATTGCTACAATTGTGGAAAAAAAAAGTTAAAAAAAAAGATAAGCCGCTCTATTGACGACTTTACTGTGTATATATTCTTATCATTATTTGTAAACAAAAACTTGATCAAAACTTTTTGTATTACTTACTGTCAAGTTCAATGTTATTATCAATTTAAAAAATTATAAACTTGCACACAAATTTTAATATTCTGCTTAACAGAGTAGGAATTTTCTCGTAAGAAATGCTTTTGATTTTTTTTAATTGTTATGTTTTATAAAATATTTACCAAATAAAGGTAAAATAAGTCTATCTAAGAAAACAAACAAATAGTGTAAAACATTTTTTTGTTAAAAACATTGCTTAAATAGACCGTAAATATAATATACCGCCATTATATTTATGATCTATTAATAAATATCTCAAGTATTCTGACTCATTTAATACTTTACTCGATTCTATGAAGTAAGGTGTAAAAATAAATATGATTTTCAAATAATTATGTACTTATCACGATGTACAAGTACTCATGATTTCATACGTCAAACTAATCTAAAAATATATCCATTCCTGGTACTAAAACAGGTAAATAAAGTCGTATTTACCTTATTAGAAACGGAAACAGCTCTAGCAGCCAACTCGGCTGTATATGCTGAGGTTTCTAAAGGTAACTAAAGTGAGGTAAAATTGTAACAGGTAATATACATGCTGTACCATCGAGTAATACTGAAGCAATAGAAGTGACCCTGTATTTATGCTAGCTAATAATTGTCTTTTTATTATTATTATTTTTTATGATATAGGTTAGCGAACGGGCTGACGGGCTACTAGATGGTAAGCGGTCACCACAGCCCATACACATTAGTGCTGTAAGAAATATTCACCATACCTTAAAATACCAATACACCCCCAATCTTGGAAGCAAAGATTTTATGTCCCTTGTGCCTGTAGTTACATTGGCTTACCCACTCTTCAAACTGGAATACAACAGTGCTAATTGCTTCTTGGCGGTAGAATATATGATAAGGGCTTGCCCAAAACATTACCACTAAGTGATTGCTAGAGAAAGATCCTATGCAGCTATCCCTTGAGAATAGCTGTGGTAACGGAAAGGCTAGGATTACATAATAAAATATAAAAAGAATTTAAATTGCCATACAAAGTAAGCGAAACATATATACATACATAAACCTACAATTAAAAAAAATTAAAAGTACTTTTTGATTTAATGTTTAAAGTAGAATCGAAACACAATTCATATTTTATAAACACAATACTCGTATCTCAAACAAAGGTTGGTTTTAAAATAGATTTGCTTAGACGTGGGAACAAGCGTTGCAGAAATATGAAGTAGTTTACAAAACGAGTGGCTACCACGACACACGTGGGTGATAGTGTTGACCTTAACACACGTGAGGGATCACCTGTGCTAAGTAACAATAAACAACGTACAATGTTTTCATTGTAATTATTTCACGACATTCACGCGCCAGAAGGTTTTCGTGTGAAATGAACATACAAATACGTAGAGTTTTATGTTTAATTATATACAATTTCAAGAAAATTATGGAGCCTTATTAACCCACGATATCATATTTAACGTGATCGACTAAAGTAGTTTGTAGGTTCGAATCCGGGTAAGCAAATTTAAGTTTTTCATATAACAAATTTGTAATCGTTTTTTTTAGTTAAAATCTTTTTCTGGTCGTAAAAACCAATGATATACAATGTACAATATATTATCAAACATATTGAATAAATCGAATGATAATGTTTTTTATCAAATTTTTACGCAAGTATATGAGCAAGCTTAGGTGCACTTTCAATTCCCACACTCTGTCAGGTGGGACGACAATCTCGAACAACAGGGATTAGGCGCAAAACAAATAGCTTTATATGCTTGTTCTGGCACAGGAACATATCAACGCCAACCTCTTAATTCCAAGTTGCTGAGCATTTAAATTTAGATTAAAAATTTGTATTAAAAGTATTATATTTTATTTCTACTTCTGAAAGAAATTTAAGTTTATCTTAAATAGCATCCCGTAAATATCCCACAACTGGACGAAGGCGCTCCTCGTCAGTCTACTTAAAAACAAGTTTATTGGAACTTCGTCACCACGCTTTTAAATGCAAGTGTTAGGTACATGTAGTACGAAATTACGGACATGGATAAATAAAGGACATAGAAAAACTTAGAAGTGTTTATCCGGTTTTGAATTTGAGGCTTCCGTTCAAGAGCCATGTGGTCTATCCAATGAGCCATCTCCCCACGGCCACGAGGTCACAATACAAACGCAAACAGTGATTATCAAGAAATCACGTAATATTAACGTCGCTGAACAGGCATCGCTTCACGTTGCCAACGTAACTATTACGTTTAAACTGCGCATGCGTCTCGGAACGAGTTTCCACGGACTTGTGATAATGGGACACGTGACTCCACCACATTTAATAATAGATGAATCGCAATAAAAACGCATTAAAGCTGATTCCATAAATAATAATCAAGCAGTTTATTAGTCGTTAAGTTGACTTTTGTCCTGAAACCAATAAAAGCAAAAGTTACGTAGGTAAATGACTCCACTTTATCAAAACATGTGCAGAAATTTTATGTCATGTAGGTAATCTAACGCCTCACGGCTTAATTTTCTAAAATTTTCCCCTGACTTACTAAATGCGGCTACTGTGGCTTACCTCAGTAGTCTAAAAGATTAAATTGCATAAGTATCAAGTACAAACTTTCTTGTCCCCGTACTCCTTGCACTCATTATTACGTACCTGCACTATCTCATAATCCGATGGGAGATGGAGACAAATTAGACGTAGACGTTGGGATGTACTTTCTTTTATAATAAAAAAATAAGAAAGAAAAGAAATTATTATTTTCTATTTTTAAAATAAAACTATGTAAGCTTACTATTTACTGTTACTTGTGAAATGACGTCAGATAGGGAAGTATGGAAGAAGAAGACATGCTGCGCCGACCCCACGTAAACTGGGATAAGGGCAGGAGGATGATATATTTATTTGTAATTTGGTGATATACAAAAAAATATTTACATAATAATTATTAACATTTACAACAACAATTAGTCCTTAAATATATACAAATATGAATTAAAAATAGTTACTCTATAAATCGACCGCGTGGAATGGTGGCAAGAATGCTAGCAGCATTCCCCCTTTTAATCGCAATTCCGATATTCTGGGCAAAAAACGAACCAGCCCCTGTCACCCGAGGAGGCAATAAGGCGGGGTTATACTTTTAATAAAGCATTTTGCAATAATACTCCAAGGGCCAAGTGTTTCAACAGCAAATGAGACAAAAAAGTAATTTTACATGAGATAATATTTTTTTGTTATTTAAAAAATGAAAGTAAAAGTTGTGGGGCGTGTTTTATGAGTTTGTAGGAGGACGATAGTGATTTTATTACAAAACTTATTACTTTCGTTCACACGTTCCGCTCGGAATATAAAACTTATATGTATGTTTCTATTTGCTCACGGCTTTGCTCGCGTTTTAGGGGTTGGTTGTATGTCCTTCCTTGGAGTCAAGTTTGCTTTATACCAAATTTCTTCAAATTCGGTTCATTGGTTTGGCAGTGAAAGAGCGACAGACAGACCGACAGAGTTACTTTAACATTTATAATATTAGTATAGATTCCAGACTATAATCTATCTCTGTGACAAATTTCATTCAGTTCCGTAATTTATTCAGTTCTATTTTACGTACACTTACCCTAGCTAACGGTAATGTCTCACCAAAAATACTATAGAAGTATTTTCATTACGGTTTAGGATGTATTATTAATGACCTAAGTCTGTACTCTTGTTTATTTCTTCATTAAATCTATATGTACCTACGTATTGTTACTGTAAGGGCATTACACATATGCTCTATACTCTATGGCTGTCATACATCTGGCGAACTGTCAAATTATATAGATAACATTTTACTCTTGTCAATGATATAGAAAAAATAATCCATAGACAATTAAATAATTTTAAAAAACTAGCTACACATATTCCTACCACAGTATCATTTCATAATATTTCATCACACATGTACGAGGAACAGTTCAATGTTTATTAAAATTAAATAGATTTATTTCATCGCTTAATTCAGTCACTAAACGTTTATCTAATCCATAACTAATGTATTAAACAAAATTTTGTATGTTATGACGAACATAGGCCGGTTACGCTATTATTATATTGAACGAAAAAAATATGATGTCAGTATGGCATTCATAATTTACTTAAATTTGCATGAAATGTATCAGTAACGCTACCTGCGTCACTGTTATTCAATGAAACACACGCACATACATGCATTTCGTTCTTACATCACGTTAAAACTTCCATTATATATTCAATTGTTATACGTATTTATTTTTGTTCTTTTGTTTTTGAATCTTATCGTCACAGACTATATGTTGTATCAACTGAGTATTGAATTAAATACTTGAATGTTTTTGTTTAAAGACGTAATCCATATACTAATATTATAAATGCGAAAGTAACTCTGTCTGTCTGTCTCGCTTTCACGCCAAAACTACTGGACCGATTTAAATGAAATTTGGTAGACAAATAGTCTAGAGCCTGAGAAAGGACATAGGCTACTTTTAAATTGGAAAAAAGTGCTGTAAAGGGTTGAAAAGGGGGATGAAAGGTTGTAAGTTGTTGAAAGTATTGTCATTTTTAGAACTAGAAGCGTAAAATTTATATTTTAGGCCGTACACTTATAAACTAACATATCATGACACCCATTAAGGAGCGAATTTTGGAAATTCTACCCCTAAAGGGGTGAAATAGGGGTTGAACGTTTGTATGGAAGTCCGTAATTTTTAAAGTTAGAAACATGAAGCTATTTTTGGGATACTGATTAAAAAGGAGTAAATACGTATTTAAGTGTTTTTTGATATTATTCCACTAAGGTGGTGAAATAAGGGTTAAACGTTTTTATGGGAGTCAGTCATTTTTTAAAGTTAAAACATGAAACTTTATTTTTGTGATACTGATTAAAAAGGAGTAAATACGTATTTAAGTCTTTTTTTGATATTCTACCACTAATGGGGTGAAATAAGGGTTGAACGTTTGTATGGAAGTCCGTAATTTTTGAGGTTAGAAGCATGAAATTTTATTTTTGTGCCACTGATTAAAAATGAGTTCATACGTATTTGAGCATTTCTGGATATTTTACGCCTAAGGAGAGAAATTGGGTTGACATTTCGTATACAGGTTATTCTAGAAGTCCGTCATTTTTGAAGTTAGCTCGAAATTTTATTTTTATTCCAGTGATTAAAAATGAGTTGATACGTATTTAAACGTTTCTTACATTAACGTAATATTTTAAATTAATTTGTAAACATATTCATATTATACGCGAGCGAAGCCGCGGGTAAAAGCTAGTAAATTATAATATATCCAATATAGTTAAAATTTCTTATCTTATATATATAAAGATAATATATACAAGAAATAATAATCATTCCATATAAATGCTCCGCCGACCTTGGCCGTTATGTCCCTTAAGCCAGCAGTTACACTGGCTCAATGACTCTTCAAACTGGAAGACAACAATACTAATTATTGCTGTTTGAAAATCTGGGGTTAATACTCCAAATAATTTTACCAACTTAAATAGCCAAAATATTTGTTTTTTTGTAATTATTATGTAATTGATTAATTACTTTTTGAAAGACTTGCTGAGCATATTTAGATAGTGACGTTAATTTCAATGGAATATTGTATGCAGTTCTCGGAGCCAAAACGGGAAGTCCAGCTTACCGCCGACTTTGTACAAAAACAATGTCAGTGAAAAAAAGATTTGCTGAAATACCCATTAATTATAATTTTTTTTCAAATTTTAATAAATCCACGATTTTAGATAGCCATATTTCGAGACTGCGTGTCAAATCAATTTCGACGAATAAAATTGCTAACCTTCGGCGTGATTTTGTAGGGTAAGTCTAGTTCAAATTTAAAAATGTTTTTTGTAAGACCAAGTATGATACATAGTTTGTTATCATACAGATATATAGCCCGCGGATGAAATATAAATTTTTAGTGCGCTTAGGCGCGTTCTCAATAAATTAAATTAAATGTTAAGTGACAACGCATCAGTTCAAAAAGTAGATACTATCGATAAGAACCGGCAAAAATTCAGTAGATTTTCTCATTAATTTTCTGTATTATGAATAATACATTAAGATATCATCGTCCAGAAAATCGCATTACAAATTGATAAGTGTAGTCTTATCGCTTGTAAGGGCGTTTAATGAGACGACAGTTGGGAAAAGCTGAATACGACGAAATAAGACATATTTTGAATGATTAAGTATTGTTCTTAACGCATTGTTGATAACAAGCTGACCAGTTGTGCAATAAAAATGAATTTAAATATATTATAAATATAAAATACTATCTGAAGGCCCCGGCGAGATTCGAACTCACGATCTCCTGTTTACTAGACAGGCGCTTTAACCAACTAAGCCACGGCGCCGATGTATATTTCCATTAAATTATTACACTATAAGTTTTTTTTAGAATGGCTTATTACTTTATTATTAATCTCTTATTATTCTATTACAGCATTCTTGTCAATGGATGCGGGATTTGTTTGAACAGATTTGATTGTATAGATATATTTTCTATTTAATTTCTTTCCTTTAACGTCCAAGTGTTTTTAAGTTCGCACGGTTTCGCTTGCGTGGATTTTAATTTGTGAATTATACGAAAATATTTAAATTTTTAAGTAGCGGCGTTAGTCTAGCTCCCCAAACAAGCGGAGTATGTGTTTTTTTTTAACGCTATTTTCAAGTTGTCGTCACATTTCTTGGAGCCGTCTCGGCTTTCCGGATTAGGTTTATATATACTTTTTTATATTCCTGTTCTGTAAAATAAATAATATATAAATGTATCTTATGCTTGTTGTTGTTCTTGTTCTAATCATTGTCTTGATCTTAATGTATTAAATTGATTTTAAAATAATTAAAGATTAATAATTAATTCGTTAGCTCTAATAAGTATACTCTTTGTAGTAGATCGATAATTCTAAATTATACTTGTAGTATAAATATTTAAAAGAAGTATACAACGGCGCCGTGGCTTAGTTGGTTAAAGCGCCTGTCTAGTAAACAGGAGATCGCGAGTTCGAATCTCGCCGGGGCCTTGATAGTGTATGTCAATACAATCATTTTCAATATTTTTATTACTCAAATTAAAGTTCGATTGATATTTCATTTATGATTTCAATTATCAGTACGTTTTATTCGCATTCCTTTTGTAGATTACTTAAAAAAGTAGGGGGCAATCGATTCGGCTTTGTGTTATATATCAAAACTATTCTTATAAACCTTTAAATTTATAGAAAAAAATCTTTACCCATGAGAGTGAAATTTGGGTGGAAACGTTTTAATTTAATCTGTATTAATGTTCCCTGATATGAAACCGATTTTAGTGTTTGCTTTTTTATCGGATAGAATATCAGAAAATATTTTGAAAGTGACTAATTGTGTTCAAGAACGTATATTGAAAACAAATTCACCAAACACATATTTCATAAAAAAAGTAATAAAATAAATTAATATTTCAACGAATTATCAAATAGTTTAATTTTATATCTATGTACTATGGACTTCCATGGACTTCTATGAGTTTCCCTGCAGCGTAATAAAATGTAAATCAATTTATTTCAAGCTTAGCCCATATTATGTTAGTAACAATATTTCTTAAAATACTATATTAGTCATTTATAACGTTTCGCTTTTATTGGCACAGAGCACACAAACTTGTGTGTGTACCCCAGAATAGGGCTGTCACATCTCTCACTAAACGTCTTCAGCATGAATTATGTTTACTGTAATATAAGTTTAATAGAGGCAAATGTTTGAGCTGGTATATATATATGTATGTAAAATGTGAATATTACTGTTATATGACAAATTGCATATGTTGTTTATTTGAAAAATAAATCGACATCCGCATCTTCATAACAAGCGAACTATTTTAACGATACAGAAGGTACTTACAGGGCTAAAGCGTAACAAAAATATATCGCATTTATTTTTCTTCGGACCTGCCGTAAATATAACTTAACTGGTAATTTTTGTTTATAAGGTACAGTTGCAAAAATGTAATGTATGCCTTAATTTTAGTGTTGGTTAACACCACCGTCTACTGATAATGAATATTCTTGCAATGTATATATTTAAGACTATGCTCGTCAATAAATTCATTTTCTTTATTTACATATATTAAGATTGAATATATTAGTACGTAAAGTAACTAAAGGTCGGTAATATCTTCACTAATATTTTTGAAGGATTTTGGCAATCACTAGGGTATATTTCAGTATAGAGTTCTGGCCAGTTTGTCACAGAACGCGTAGCACTATTATGCTCAAATTATGCCGATTCGTTGTTGACCCTTGATACAGATATAAGAAAAAAAATCTTATAAGTTAAAAGTTCAAAATCTTTCAAATTTGAAAGGATCATTCACTTTTCTTGTTGCAGCAGAAAATTGATCACAGATAGAAAGTGTATTTTTGTTTTTTATTTTGACATACCTTTTGAGAACCTATTTAATGTATTTATTATGAAAGTCATTAAGGAAGTTATGAAAATGGGAACAATACCTGGCATATTTTAACAAAACTTTAAGGTTAGCCCATAGAAAAAAAAATACATTTGAAGCGATTTTTGTTAAACGGAGTGGCCAACAATCATCCCTTGCAGTAGTTATTGCTTTATTTGACTTATAAATGAGGGATATTTTTTTTGATCACTCTGTAATGAGCAAATTACCGTTAAAAGTATGACGTATTTTTTCTGAATAGTAGGCAGTTGACTACGTCACGGTTCACTTACCACCTCGATATTTGTGTTATTTTTTACGGTTGTTTTCCTTGTTTGTTCAGAGTAAGTCATTTAAAAAAATAAACCTTTTTACCTAATCATATAGCAAAGGAAATTGTGCCTTCTTATTTAAAAATTTCAAATAGAAGATAAAGGTAATTGATGACGTCGCTTTTTTATTTATTTTTTAATTGGCATTATTTTAAAATATTTTTTTTTCAAGTTGTAGTTCAGTTTGAAATACGAATAAATCAATAAAATATGTCATCTCCCTTCCTCCATAACCACAGAAGGGAGATAGCTTATCTCATCAGCAATCATGTCGATAGAGAAATAGATATAAAAAAATACTAAGTACTATAGTCGCTAATAATAAAAATTGTGATTACAACAATCAGTTACATGATAAATGCATTTGTTTATTTAAAAAATTAGACGATTATAACAAATAATTTACATTTATACATACGAATAAATATTATTAACAGTTCACGTCCTTATCATCGCGTGATACTATGACGTAGAGCTTTTGTGATATATTTACTGATACGTGTAAAAATGATTAACTTTTTAACGTCACGAATAATTATCACAATGATGAAAATAGTCCTAATTTTATTTACTGAACAATATTTTTTCTATAAATTCTTGACGGCAGAATTCTTTTGACACGTATACAGTACTTAAAATAAACCTGAAAAGGCTCCCAGTCCTTAGCCTTGCAATATTTTAAAAATAATGATTCCTATTCGATTTTTGAAAATATTGCCCGCTAATACGTTCTGATGTGATTAAGGTTGATGAATGTACGTCAATCTTAATCACATCAGAAAATTTGTTATCCAAGATGGCGGCCAGAGTTTACCCTCAGTCGAGACGAAAGTCTACCTACCGGACTACGTCATGTATTTCAATTATAGAAAAAGGGTTATGAGGGTTTTTGTTGAGTGATTTTACTTTTGATATTCCCTTAATATACACATACATGGGGTGATAATAATGTTCTATAGATAAAGTTTTATAAACTAGATAGTTTATTACATATGTATAGTTAAAAGATATTACTAATCTTTGTCAAATAGTCCATTGCAAATAAACATTAATATTTGATACATTGAGATAGAGTAGGGATCTTACGTATAGAGAAAAATATAGGAAAAATCGATTGAACAGAAACTTTTTTATTATATATTATTACTAGCGTAAGCCGTTTTTTGAGTTTGGGGATCGTCCCACAATCAAAAGACGGCTTACGCAGCTATCGAGCTGCACATAAAAAAAACGGTTATGTTCCACTTTGAAGAGCTCCAGCCGTAGATGTGCAGAAAAATAAAGAGGATTCTTTTGCAATTTACTAAATTGTTACGATTTAAGCAATAATTAATTTTAATGGACGGAAAAGTTACTGGCTGGTTGGAGAGCGGTGCTACGGTGATGTCAATACGAACGTAATTTCAGTATTAAGCAGAGATAATAGACAGAGACAGGATACGCAGTGTGAGTCACGAAATGACTGAAATGTTATTCAGAAAATTTTTATCAAAACATTTGACAATTAATTACAGCTGGAAATTCATTAACATCATTTCAGGAACTGGAGTCATCGTTACCGGCTTTATATTGGCTCAATTACACCCGGGAACCGCTTGATTCTACCAGTCAGTACTAGACTGATAAGCGTCACATAAACACATGTGAAAAAATGATTCTGTTATAAGTTCTGTCTTATAATAAGTTTTGATATAATGACTTCTCATATCTTCTTCTAAATTAATGAACGAGGGAACGTTATTTTGGAATATGTAACTAAATACATCCTTCATTAAACATGTACGAGAAGATGCAGCGCGATTTGGAGGTTTTGTTATATAAGAAACTGCGCTTCGCAGTTTCACACTTCGAATTAAAACTATTGACGTTGAATGACAGACGAATTCCACGTATTTATGTAAATAATATATTGTAACTGAATTAAATCGAATCGGACTAAAATAGTATTAGTTAGTTAGTTTAGTAGTACTTCATTGGTTTTTTTATAACAGTGGCTACAAAATAAAGTAGTTTAGAATGAAAAAATCTTTTTTTATAAGTATATTCTGAAAGTTTAATAAGTATATTATTTTGTTATTGAAAACATGGATGACTGATTGTATAAAATTCATACGGGCAAGATAATAATGTTTAATTAAATTATTAAAATAATTTAATAATTGCTAATGACATATAACAGTACTCAAAAACACGGGCTAACTCTGTCTTACTCTGTCTGAGTTCAGGCGAAGGACCAATGATATTAAGCGCTTTCTCAGCCACGAGAGTGTTAACACTGCTAACTTCCAAACTCTATTAAGAGTTTGAGCAGCTATTAAGAAATTATAGTTAAACTTTTGCTTGGAACCCAAAACCAATTGGCAGTCTTATGAACTAGCTACTAAATCAAAGAGATGGCCAAATATATACAATGTATAGAACACGCCATACAACATTGGGATCAAACGAATACTTATAGTCTATTGTATGCTATTCATCAAACCATTTAAATCTGATGCAATAGGTGACTATTTCATTGTGGATCAATTTTGTTTAAAAAACTTCCATGATCTTTTTAATTTTATTGCATCGTTAAATGGTCAGTTTTATTACGCAATATAGTTTCTTTAGTTTTATACGATGTATTTCATATAACTAATGTAAGACGATTTATTTACGATACTTTACATGAAATTTCGTAAATGGGAATTTTATTTTTATATTAAGGTAGGTAGACTTGTTAATGGGTCACGTGGTGGTAAATGGACTGTAAGAAGTATTAGCTTTCCGTCAGTGCCACTAACCTCGGGACCTAAGATGTTCCATCCGAACTCCATGTTTAACGACCTCCGTGGTCGAGTAGAAAAAGTTCATTAGTTTTCTATGTTGTCTTGGGTCTAGGTGTTTATGGTACCGTCGTTAACTCTGATTTTCCATAACACAATTGCTTTAGCTACTTACGTTGGGATCAGTAATGTATGTGATGTTGTCCATCTTTTATGCATGTAGTGACACTGGCTGACTAATCCTTCAAACACAACAATACTAATTTTGCTGCTTGGTGTTGGATACCTACCGAAACGGGATTGCCCAAACCCAACCGTCACGTGTAAATTACTTCAATATATTATATAAAAATGAATAATCATTATTACAATATAATGATTACTAGAAAGCTTAGTCATTCTAAATTTTAATGTTCTTTTGTTTGTTTTTTTTTTCTGAGTAATGAATTTTATAATATATTTTCTTATCTGTATCAAAATTTATGTTTAACGGGTATTGTTGTTTGGTATTTTATCATTTGTTATGTGACATTCGCAGGCTATTTACTTTTAATTTTTATTATATATTTGCGGGAAATTATATAGACAATGTACCTTGGATATGTACTTTATTGTTTCAACATCACGTGTTCGTCCTCGTGTTTTCCTTTAGCAAGTCACTTAGAACAGTACAGATTCAAGTAATTACTACGCAAAGTATGTAGTTATAATCACGAGTTAAACCGTAGTTGTATCAAGTTTAAGAAATTTCCATAACATTAATATAAATAGAAAACTGGTATACGTATAAATGGTTAGTAAGAGTAATTTTAATGAGAGGATATTATTAATAAAATCATTATTATAATTATCAATTTATTACAAATTTATTTTACTATTCTTCAAGCTTATGAATATATTGAAGCCCCATTTACTATTGCCGATAGAATTTATGGATCTTTTTTTTTATAGCAACAGGATTTCATGGACTTCATGTTATTATTGGAACAATTTTCTTAATTAGTTGTTTTATCCGACACTTAAATAATAATTTTTCAAAAATCATCACTGCGTATTTGAAGCTGCTGCATGATATTGACACTTTGTAGATGTTGTTTGATTATTCCTTTAGCTGTAGTAACTGTCAATGTGATGAATATGAAATCTTCTTACTTCTTCTCCTTAAAAAAGAAAAATAAAAAATAATTAAAGCAGTCTTTGAAATAACAAATCTTTCATTATTGATTAATGGAAAACAGAACGGCCATGACAGTTTGAAGACAAAATAGTTGAAGATATTCGAAAACAAAATGAGTTAATTTGCCCTAATTTTCCAGTAGGCCAAACCTTGACCTGCGATGTGCGTCGCTATGGACACTGAGACATACATACAACTTTAAGAACTTTTAACAAACTATATGTGACAAGCGACCCCGGCTTCGCAAGGGTGCAGTTTATAAAAAAAGAAAATGATTTGATATAAATATAATTTATAGCCTATAGCACTGAGGAATAACGTAGCTTTCTACGAGTAAAAAAAATGAATTGGATCATTAGTGTCGGAGATCACCCCCTAAATACAAACAAACAAATTTGACCTCTTCATAATATTAGTATAGACTAGTCTAGATTATATATAGGCACTGGAAGTTGTATCTCTAGTAAATATATTGTTTTAATATTATTGTTTTTATTCTTTCTATCTCAAGAACTTCTTAATTTAAGCATCGTTGATTGTTGATGTTTTGATTTGTAGTCAGTACACCATCTCTTTTTCTTGATGATATCAAGCTGAAACGAAGTCTAATAAAATCAAGTTGATTCGTTTTGACAGAAGGCTTAACTGTTTTCTCTAATTAATCTTACAATAAGAAATAAAATTGTTGGTTAAAAATTAAAATGAAGATATGTTATCTTGTATTATGAAGTATTTGTATTATAATCTTTATATGAAGCTAAAGAAATTTATTCCCTTATTGATAGCGATAATAACAGTCTAGTAGGCTGATTATAGATTAATTTTCTGCGTTAGATAGCCATTTATTGAGAAATTTACTTCTTAGTTGGCGGAAGAACTTTTTGCAAGTCCGTCTGGGTAGGTACCACCCACAAACCAGCTACTCATCATTCTACCACCAAACAGCAGTACTCAATATTGCTGTGATCCGGTTTGAAAAGTGAGTGGGCTTGTGTAACTACAGGCTTAAGGGACATAACATCTTATTTCCTAAGTTTAAGTAGATGTAATAAATGGCTAGTATCTCTTACAGCGACATTGATTATGGGCGGTGGTGACCACTTACCACCAGGTTTCCCATTTGCCTGTCCGCTTACCCATATCATAAAACAAAAGTTTATAGACAAATCATGGGGCGAAGGTGTAAAATTTAAAACGGATGAAGCAACTCGGGGCCTAGTTACTTAAAGACAAGTCAAAGAAATATATTAAAACATTTTTTTTTTAAAAGTTCTTATTTATCTTATATATTAGTTGTAAAAAATAGTAATTAATATATAAAATAACTAAGAATTATAATTAATAATCGTATTCTTTCTAACTGATCTACTTCTAGGAAAAGGTTTCGAATTGCGTTAAGGAAAATTATTCAAAGTGTTTTTCTCTACAAATATTGTAGTACTTTAATTATTATGTACTAAGCTTAACGCTTCTTATATTATCTTGTTAATTAGAAAAAATGCTCTTATAAAATATATATGATAATTTTACAATATCTGAATCAAAACCATTACGCTTACGTACGTAATGTACGGGGAATCCTTGCTTATCATTTTTTAATTTAGTAATTTATACCCTAGATTGATAGTGGGTCAGCCCTTGACCTGTGTTATCGGTCACCATGGACACTGTGCTACAACAATACTGTGCAGCAAGAAATCATAACAAAACAAATCTTTGGTGGGTTACAATTCGATGAAAATGCTGGTGTAATATTACGTATATAGTGGACACGCACACACGTGCATAATCATTAAAATTATAATTTCAGAGATTAAGTAGAGTTTGGTATAGAATATTTAATTAAACTTTCTCAAGAACTTCTTAATTTAAGCATCGTTGACTGTTGATGAATTGATTTGTAGTCAGTACACCATCTCTTTTTCTTGATGATATCAAGCTGAAACGAAGTCTAATATAATCAAGTTGATTCGTTTTGACAAATTTTTTAAGGTTAGATAAAATTGTGGGTTAAAAATTAAAATGAAGATATGTCATCTTGTATTATGAAGTATTTGTAATATAATCTTTAGTTAATAACATAATAATAATATTTTATTTATTTATTTAAAGACTTTATTGACTAACACAAAATAAATACAACAAAGGCGAACTTAAAGTCTGAAGGTATTCTCTGCCAGTCAAGGCGGTAATTAATAATTGACAATACATAAAAATATACATACATATTACATAAACATATAGTTTATAAAGTAAATGACGATTTTTACTATTTATAGTAAAACATGAAAATAATGTATTGTACCTGATTATTACTTTTATTTTTAATTTCTCATTTTTCTAAAAATGCCTTTCATTGAGTAAAGCTTCGAAATATATTGAAAGAGTTTATTTGCTTCTATTTTCAAACTATTTGAGAAGAACTGAAACTAATAATGTCAATTGATATTATAATTGACATTATTTCGAAGTGTTAATATTTTTGATAAGTTGTAAATTAATTTGAATCATTTCGTTTTTTGTATGTATACAAAAACTTGAAAAGCATTATTTTAGCACTTTTAGCGAATCTTGAACAGAATTTATTAAGGTTTATTAAACCTTCGGCTTCGGCCGAAGGCTGTGGCGATCGCTGATTAATCGGCTTTAGCTTTGACTTCGGATTATTTAAAGTATAATATTAACACATGCACGTTAAAAAAAATTAAATGTGTTATTTTCATATGCCTTTATATACCACAAGCTTGTATAAACATTAAGCATTCGTTTAAATAATCTCAAGTTTTACATATATCGCAAATTAAATGCACTCCCACATAAAGCAGAACGCATCTGCGGTTCATTGAACTGCGAAGTAGGGAGTGAGAGGAAAATTCCATTGTTGCTACCCTCTTGCTTGTATCTACCCCTCTAATGCGTTGCGTAATTAAAAAGGAAAATGGTGACTCGTTTGTACGAATAACACGTATTTTTGTTTAGGGACGTGTGTATTTTAATGACTAAAATACATGTATACATTTTCGTCAAGGATATTTTATTAAATAAAAATGATTATTTTTACAAGAAAAACAAATTAACGTCATATAGGTTCCATTCGTTTTAGCAGTATGGACTAATTTTTTACAAAAAGACTGTCCATTCGTTCGAAATTTAAATGATGACAAATGGATATTAGTATCATTGTCTCTTTTGTTTGACAAAATATCATCATTTGATTTTGCCCATTCGAAGCAGGCAAAGGTCTGTAATCCTACAGCCTTGAAATAATGTAAATATTGCATACAGAAACGGGTGGTACATTTCCACCTATATGTCTGCTGTTCTGCTCAATCTTGCGTCACAAACTTCTAAGGAACTCATTTATTGCGTCTCTCAGCGTTAAATCAAAATAAAATAATCATCAATCACATCTAAATAAAATAAATCTTCATTATACGTTCGGAAAAGGGGAACGAACTGATAGTTGTCCAAGGATAAGCTAAGCGGATGTGTGTGTTGGGTTTTCGTAGCCCCTACTACTGTAGGAAATTATTAATATATTTAATAATTCAGCATTCTCTAAAGGAGAAGCCACTGGCTTTAGCCAGTTACGTTATAGTTTTATTATGTTTTATTTGTATACATAATATATTATTTCTTGTTCCTTAAATAAAACTCTGTTTACAATTGTTTTTTAATGATTAAAACGTAGGCCTTAACTATATACAAATAAAAATTAAAAATAGTTACTGTACAAATTATTACCGCGCAGAATGGTGTCAAGAATGCTAGCAGCATTACCCCGTTGAGTCGCGATTATGTTCCGCTGGGCAAAAATCAACCAGTCCTCTTGTAACCAATAATAATGATAATTAATTATATATCTCTGAAATTCTGAATCTTCGAAATGCCAATACATTTTACATTAAAACTTTGTAAAATTATTATAATATTTACAGTTTCAGACGATTATCAACCGATCTTAAATCGATAACAGACAGTACCGATTGCAAATAAAACGTTCTCCCACTTTACTTTCCGCTTGCGTCAAACTCTTATTTCTGTTCATGTAATTCGTGTAATGTAACCTACTTGCTGGAAATCAACCGGGTTACAGCTGTTTTGTTTCTAATGTTAACGTAATACAACCCTCGTTAAAGTCCTACGTGCGTGGGTTAGTTTATTTGTTGCGTTACCGATTCGACAGATTAATATCGAAACATTTTTTAACTGGCAATTGTAACTCATGGCCACAGCTCGCAGGTATTCAGCCTTAAAGCTGAAAGATATAAAATAACTTTTTTATAGAAAATATAATCACTAATAATTTGACAACTAAACAACTAACATATAAATAAAATTACAACTAAATATTTTTTAGCTTTTTTTTTGCTTAAAACCACATATAAAGTGATAAACACGAAAGTAAACATCCTTATAATCTTTGCAAACAATGGTTGCCAAAAATAAAACGGTCGGAAGCGCAACCGATAAGGATACAGTATTTGTTTAACAATACCTGTATGTCTCTCTTCATAAGTTATATGTAAATCGTTTTTCATTGTGATACTAAAATAGATAAGTAGGAAAACTTTGTTCCATAGCAGTAAGTCTATTGAGAGTTGCCGCTACGACATTTCAACGATACACCGGAAATAACAATAGATAATAGTATTGACTACATAATTAATCTATTGAATTAAAAAGAAAAACAGATATTACATAACTCTTAATTTAAGTAACGTTAAAATCAAAATCAAAACATTATTTATTCAAATAGGCTCATTAAAGCACTTTTGAATCGTCATGTTACGGTATTGAATTAAATATAAAGTTACGCAAGCATTATTAGTAACTATGCGTAGAATTTTGTTCAAAATACTTTTATTAAGTCATAGATGAACATAAAAAACTTTCACGCTGGTATTCATACGTATTTGCTCAATATTATATTTGTATTCCTATAAACTGAACTGAAACATATAGTTTTCGCTATCTGAGTTATTTCGCTAATGAATTAGTAATTGCTCGGAATACGATAGAAATTTCTAGCGCGCTAGTTAAATCAATTTAATTATACTAGTTCCCCTTGTGGATTTGTCTGCGTTGACAGTAACTACGTTTAATTTATTACCGACGTAAGTTTAATTATCTTAACGAGGTTCGTTTAATGATTTTAACGACTGATCTTGTGTATGTTGCACTTTGGCAAAAATAAAAAATATAAATCTCGTAGAACCTGCTAAATATAGTTCAAGTTTTCGTTTTTTTTTCTATTTTTGGACTTAATTCGTTTTTTTTTATATTTGTACTGTCGACCTGGCTACTGACAAATATTTTAAATAATGAACAGACACATTGACGTTCAGTTTTTGTGTTAGAGAGTAGTTACCGGGAATTTTCTGGTCGTTGTTTTTAGTATAATCGAATTAATGGCATAGTTATAAAATACCTTTCAGAGTATGAATGGAGAACAGCATATAATGGACGTTATTTTTATTGAATGGAGTTTTAAACGTGATATATTAGCTTGGTTTCTTTTTCTAAAATCTATTTCCGGAGTGTTCTTTTTTATTACTGAATTGAGTTTGTAACCTTTATGCTTCCATATTAGTGTAACTTATGATGTAACCAAAAAGTTAATAATAATATTAATATTAATATATATCACATACTACTTTTTATTTTTAAGCACCGCCACTCAATCTCTAAACCATCAGGGAGTTAATTTTACTTTTTTATCATCTCGCACTCCCCGGCTTCGCACGGCTGCAATGCTGATACTAAATATACTACAGCTTGTCTTTATGTACAACGCTTTTTTGTTATTACACAATACAAACCGCTATGTCCCAACATTTTAAATCTGTAATATCTTCGAAAATGTTCATTTAAATTACATACAAGAAAGGGCCATACCAATATCATCCTATATCCTCCACCCATCGTAGTTACTAATATTAAATAATTTATTTATCGATATTTAAAACATGTTTTTAGGGAATTACGTAGTTCATAAATGTGTAGATTGGTAGTATTTATCAAGACATAAATTATGATAATAATTGTATTATACGATGTCATATACCAATAAAATAATCTTCGTAAATAAGGTATATGACGCACCTTCGTTTTTTATGGTTTATAGCCGTAATCTTTACATTATAAGCATTCCTAGAAAAGATTGAAATATATTTCCTAATGTACCTATACCTGATATTCTTTGAAATATGTACTGAAATATATTTTCTTCACTATTACAGTGTTTCGAGAATAATTTTTTTTCATTAAATTTTTCAATTTGACACAGACAAAGGTCTATGACCCTAAATTCCTTACTCTAGATGTAAAAAAATCCCGTACTTACTGATATTATTAAATTCGTGATTTGTTATTAGTATTGAAATTTTGGTTTTATTAAATAATTATTTTTTATTTAAATAATTAAATGATGGCTTGCCATCTGTTCTTGTCATGTACCTTTAAGGAAATTGTAAATTAGTTGGTTTTGTATTGATTTATCATGACTGATTATTGTTTTATTGACGTGACCTTCATCCATATATATTTGCCTGTATGTTTTTTTTTTTAAACTAAGCAAACTGGCAATTGGGACCGATGGTATGTAGACACAAAAGCCTGTAGACATTGACGCTGTAATAAATAATAACCATTCCTTACGCATTACATACAAAATTTTCAGATTAGAAATACAGTCAATAGTTCTTGATATGTCTATGTAAGTGTGAACAGGGTGTGAACGTCAAGCCTTATTAATGGTAAAAACGTCACCATTAGTCAGAATAGCCGTACCTTAGAGCCTTGTTACGTACTCGTATTCCGTGAAATATGAAATTTAATTATGGAATACTTTTTTTTTTAATATAGATCTATAGAATCAAAGATAACGGTATTTTTTTCATATACGATGACTATTCATGTTTTATGCTACAATTATTCAGATAATATGATATAAATAATGTGTTCCATAAAAAACCCTTTTTATTTTTATTTTTAATCAACCAAATAATTATTATTTAGGCCATGAATATAACTTTAAATGATTTGGTGGCAATTAAGGAAAATCAATAACTTTTACCTTCTTTTTTTTTTATAAAATAGTTAAGTGAACTGGCAAATGGGCCACCTGACCGTAAGTGGTTACCATCGTGATTGTGTAAGATTTGTTAAAAACCACCAAATTTGGGAATTAATATATTATGTCCCTTGTGCCTGTAGTCATACCCCTTCAAACTAAAAGCAAAGGTGAGGCAAAATATGTGATGAGTGGTACCCAGACGGGCTTGCACGATGCTCTGCTACGAAGCAAAAATAAAAAATAAAATAAAAAAATAAAAGAGTTGCTCATTTTTAAAACGTAACTAATTTATTTAGATAGTAATAGATACGGAACTATTAGTTTACACTGTAATAAGCAACCTTGTAATGATATACCCGATATCACCTTGACATAGATTGATAGTATTAAATTAAAAGTTTCGTGGAACCGTTAAATAATTACAAGAATATTCCTTGAAAATTATGATGGCTGTCTCGGGACGTCACATACATAGGTATAACATGACATCCGTCATCCACATTGAACGTTTAAAAGAATTTTAATGCATTCATATTTTATGGTGTATCTGTAAAAATCTGATGTTCTATTTTCATTTTGTTTTCATAACAGTGACAGATTTTGTTTTACCATTTACGTATGTATGTTTAATATCATGGCTTATAAAAAAAAATAATTATGTTCAACATGTGGCAGAATTTTATACCACGCAAGTGACCTGTATAAATAAAAAAAATAGTTTAATGTATGTTCCACACATGCGTGTTTTCGAGCAGGCGATTAATTGTAAATAAAAATTCAGAACATGAAAAGTCATACCTGTGCCGGGTTTGAAAAAGATTTTTTTTATTTATAATTTAGTGTTCAAAACAATTTGAATTTAATTAATTATATGATAACACGATAAGATATTAACCGGGTTAATTACGATTGATTAGAAGATGATCGAAAGTTATCGATTTTCAAATGTTATATTTTTAGATGCAATTACGATTTAATTATGATCGTGTTCGGTAACCGTGAGTGACTTGTCATTATAATGTCAATTACTTATTATGTATCAAATAAATCAGTTTCATTTGTTCTGATGTTTCAGAGACCTCTCCCTAACGTAAATAAATGATTGGGTTTTTCTTTAGGGAAACTTTTAGTGGCTACCGTGAGTAAGGAAGTTGACAATGTTTACACTTCCGAAAAAGCAAATCTGACAAGATCTTCTCTTGTCGGATTTGCCGTTCTATCGCATTACGCGTGTCACTTGTGAATTAATGCTCACACGCAAACGCACTCTACTCACATTCGAGTATGTCATATATTATGCGCAGTTGGCTAAATTCGCTTAAGAACGACCGTCATGGTCTCAATAGATCAGGAGAAGTTAGTTTAAGAGCTGCAGATTACACATTAAGCTGCTTTAACCTATATTTCATGAAACCACAGCTTAGGTTACTATTGCTTGAGCTGCTCCGTTTTTTGCCATTGTTATACAAAGTTGAGCTAAAACGTTGTATGTAAATATAAGTTTCCTAAATGCATTTTTTAATTCAATTTAATAGTTCAGAGTTTAAGGTAGAGTTCAGTTTACATAATTTTATATACGACCTTTTGCACTTAGAGGAAACATTTGGTGTTAAGAATGTTTTTTTTTTTGTTTAAATGAGACAATATCATGGTTATATAAATTACATTTTCACTATAAAATATAGACTCGCACTTGACGACAAACATGCTTAGCATGGAAAGCAATAATGAGGTCTAGGTTGTTGAAGCGCGCTTAGAAATTGCCTATTCACTCTTGAAGTTACCCAGATTATACGCGGGACACTGGGAGTTGCTAATATAAAAAACATTACGCATACACATGTAATAATGTATAAAAAAAAAATAGTTAATGACTATAATATATGAATTAAATGAATACATACACACAAACATTAACAGCTTGTAAATTTCCCACTGTTGGGCTAAGGTCTCCTCTCCCTTTGAGGAGAAGGTTTGGAGCATATCCACCACGCTGCTCCAATGCGGTTTGGTGGAATACATATGTGACAGAATTTCTTTGAAATTAAACACATGCAGGTTTCCTCACGATGTTTTCCTTCACCGCCGAGCACGAGATGAATTATAAACACAAATTAAGCACATGAAAATTCAGCGGTGCTTGCCTGGGTTTGAATCCGAAATCATCGGTTAAGATGTACGCTTTCTAACCACTGGGCCATCTCGACTCATAAATGAATATATACGTTTATTCTTATAAAAAAAATACATTATAATAAGGTTTTATTACAATGAACATAACATATACTAAAATCGTTATTTTTATCTGTATAAGGATAGTTTGTTGTCTCTGTCAATCCAGTAACAATCCAGTATCGTCTAGCTCAGAGGAGTAGACTCGGTAATGGATCCATGAGAGAATTTAATGATTCCATCTGAGGCATTTGTCACGTAACGCAATAGTTATTAAAGTCATGATTATAGAAATTTGTTTGCAGTATGAGTGGCGATGACTATATTTTATGAAACAATTTATCATCCATACTGGCTACCACTAACAGTTCCGACATCGTACAAAAATGTTTAACAAAACGGATAATAATTTTCATGTTTCAGAGGGCAAAGATATTCATACAAAGTTATCCCTCCCATTTCCCATAAATGTTGAAATTTCCAAAAAGATTTACCTTACGGAATGTTTGCGTTATAAAATACCCATGTTCAAATTTCAGATTTCTAGACTAGTTTTGGCTGTGTGCTAATTAGTCAGTCAATACAAACGATTTTATTTGTACTAGTGGTTGCTAAAACTGGTTGCTAAAAACATAAGATAAATTGAATTAAAATATAGGAAAAAAATTGGTTCAGCTGGACATAATTACTCTTTAATTTTGATTTTACTTGTATGAACTAAACGCTTGGTAGTATATGATATATATGTATAAATTGATATATGTATTTCTAATGCATATGTGAGTGCATACTTTGTAAACATATTAATTAATTATTATTAGGTATTTTTTACAAAAAGGGGTATAATGTTTTTGCCTCACGTATGGTTATATAGAATTCATTTAAAAAAGCATGAGGCATGCTATGCATTTATTTACATTAAAACTATTAATGCAGCGTTGTTATTAAATTAATAACACAGATAAACTATTATTACTCCATACTCCATATAATATCCTATAGACGATAAAATTGCATGATGTTTTTATTGCATGATTTACGATTTTATTTAATTATATTTTACTAACATGACAATCACTATGTTTTTTAAATGATGAAAAAATGTAAAGTAGATTCTTGCCGGTTCTTGGCGGTAAAATCTAGTTAGTTACTTTCCGAAACTCTAGTAGCACTTATCAGTGATAAAAGTATAACGTTGAACTAAATCGCAACAAATCCGATACAGACCATTGAACCCTTAACCAAGAATTTTCTCCGTAATTGTAAATAAAACGCAATAAGGATGACTAATGATCTAAAAGAAGCAAAGGAGTCGATTCTATTTTTTTTAATCTGACATTACTCTCTGGCTGTGCGCCAAACAGCCGTTTCTGCAAACTTTGTTTTATATGTACCTATCTGTTACTATGTATCTGTGTGGGTTTATAAATATCATTTCGAATTGAAAGCTACGTAAATATTATTAGCTAATAATGGTTTGTTTATATGTGCCTATGATGTTGCTTAGACTGCGTAGATAATCAGACTCATAATACTTTAATGTAGTATCTGTGATGATTTTCGTTTTCCGCCATTGTGAATATATTTCGTTTTTTTTTTAAACTAACATGACAAAAGCTTCATGGCATTTATTATTATTTTTTTATATAATAAAATATAATACTTATATATATTGGCAAACCCAGTTCGGTAATTAATTTAATCGAAAAGCAAATAAATATATTCGGCTTTACTTTTATAATATGATAAGATATACTGATAAATGATAACGTTAATGATTAATCTCTCTTAAATTAGATACTCAGTCATTCATCGGCTATTGAGTTTTCTGATGAATTATAAACTTTGCCCAACAGTGGGATAATTGATTACTATTACTTTACAATTAAATTATATAGGTATATTATAAAATAATTACATGATTATTCTTAATTATAATTTACGTTACATAAGTAATAATTATATATATTTTTAATACAATATTTTAGGATTAGGAATATCAATTGTTAAGTTTCACAACATATACAGATACAAAAGAATACGTCCTATTATATGTCATCTGTCGTTTGTTTTTAAAGTTGTTCAAACAACAAGATGTTAAAACGTATAATGCAATTGTTAGGAAGTGGGCTAGCTCCGAAAATAACGCATTTGGAGCAAGGCTAACGTAATCGCTCTCAACACAACATTTACATAAGGTGTAAACATTGTGTTGTTTGTCCGTATTTAACATTACTATAAACATTACTAACAAAGTAGGTATTTAGTAATTTATTTGGGATTTATTGTTTACGACATTCATAATTTAATTTATACAGCTAAGTTTAAAATTGGAATATCGACGGTGGTCTAGGTACATTTAAAGGACAATTTCAACGTCAGTAAGATCATATTTGAATAAAGAATTTGAATTGAATTTCGAATCTAATTTCTTAAAATTTACGTTGAGTTCTACATGGTGAACCGTAGTATATTGTTGCAGACGGTTTTATGCTTGATAAGACTTCACTAGAAACCGTGTACTTTACAGGAATGTAATATAATTATATATTTAGTCGTAGTAGTAACAAATATTTATTTTAACAATTATATTCCTTAACATAAATAATTACAATGACATGAAGTTTATCAATTTTAAATTAAACCTTAATTTATAACATACATTCAGCCATTCGTATTATAAATCAAAATCTAATTATACTTTAGTTAAATAAAATCTTACTCGAGCACATTTGATTTGTGGTTTTTCAATATAGTAGGTCGCCCACAAAACTTTGCGTTTGTTCAAAAGTTTTTTAAGGTATTAAAAAACCTGGTTTTGTTTTGATTTCATTTCATTGTAAACTAATGAAACCTATTTTAAACGAAAATTTTAATGGCAAATACATTAGTTCTCTATAACTGGCCAGTAATGTTTTCCGAACACAATTTTTTTTTAATCGTAACATTTATTAAATTGCAATCAAGAATCTCTCTCTTTATTTTTCTGCACATCTTCGTTAGGTGGAACTATCGTCCCATAATCACTGGGACAAAAATCGGCTTACGCTATTAATATATAAAATATGAAGCTCCCATTAATCTCAATATTGAATATAGTATATTTATGCTATTGATATTGCCAAATATAAAATATGGTGCTTGCTTTTGTAAAGATATTTTATACATCATAAGTCATCTATGCAGTTCGTATAAGGTTACCCACGTGAAACGAGGATCACGTTAAATAATAATTCCGAGTCTAAATTTAAACTTAACCGCAAAGCGAATGCCGTTCACAATATCAGAAACAACCCTTTCTACATCCCTACGCGTGTTTGAAAATAATAATTAATTAATCAAGCTACAGACTAATTGATCTTTGTAGACTTAACCCTTTTTCAGCTTTAAAACATATTGAAATTTGAAATTAATAGATTTATTACTAATGTTGCTATTATAATAATTTTATTTATTACCATTCAAATAATTTTAGTAATCCGATACAGAGAAGAAGAGAAATAACGGATATGAGTAAAACCAGGACACGCATTGATTAATTGAATTTGACTAACTATATTAGAATTTCCTTATTTATTTAGCATTTTTTTACAATTACACAGTACATTAGAAAAAAAAATATTTTGAATTTTAACGAAATAGTTTTGTTAATATATATTTTATAGAATTACCACCAAGAAGGTGGACATTGATTACTTGTATGAAACAGGATTTATGTAACGCCTTTTTTTATTTCTTTTTTTAATTACATTATTCAGCTTTATAAGATGTTTCAATTTTTTTTATTAGACACAAATAAGCATTTAATCGGTTAAAAATTTTAAAAATGGCAGTTGAGTTTTAATATAATAAAAATCGCTGTTGGACACTATGACAATACTAAATTTTTTTTTTTTTTAATATGACCCTTATGTATTTACTTTTTGTTCGCTACTTATTTAAAAAAAATATATGTGTATTTGTATGTAAACTTATACATTATTTTTCTGTAAACATATTAATTTCTCCTATTCACGCCTACAAACGCACGTTACTAAATGATTTCAGCATTAAGCCTTCTTTTTACGTTACTTCTGTATAATAACGTCAGTGTAATGAAATAAATAGTTAAGCACCAAATAGGAACATTTGGAAAATTAGATTTACTAACTTGACCTTAAATCTCATTTCTCAAAGGTACCATTTTGGCGTTTTAGTCCTTATTACTTTCAATGTATTAAATAAATTTAGAATAAAAAAACATTACAAGTAATTTATATAAATTACTTGACACAATTTGTATGCGAATATGTCGCCTAACAATATGAAAGTTGGGAGTTCGATTCTGCTTCCTTTTATATCTCGGAGGAGGAATTAGTTTTATTATTGCTATTGTAGTATTAGTATAATGTACGTTCGATTTAGTACTTACATAGATTGCATGTACAATCTTTAACTGAATATAAAATTGTTAATTTATTTAGAAAATAAACGCAGACTTTCATTACGGTATTTTTTTTAAATATAAGCTATATATTATTTTTTATATTAGAGTCCATTACGAACGTAAATCTAAACTGAAGTTTGTGGGTTTAAATCCGGACAAATAACACTGAATTTTCTTACACATAAGATGAACTTATATTATGAAAAACTATATTTTTAATAAATTTTATGTTCAGAGGGAAAACATCATGCGGAAAAATTGTCAGATGAAAATCTACCACATACCCCATGTACAATAAGCTCTAAGCCTTATCCTCAAAAAGTCGATTTTCCCAACATTTTTATTTTTTAATACCACGTACAAAATAAATTATCTTCTATAAGCACAAAGATTTAATCCTGTAATTAACACGTTATTTCCAATCTACGCATATAATTTTCAAGGAAAAACTGTTAATGTTTTCCTTATTATCTTACGCAGATTGATTTCAATTTATGATCATCCCGCTTGGAACAGTTCCATTACTGTGGCCGATGGTTGTTTTACCATCACTATTTCGGTCACAGTTATACCAGTGTACACGTAATATGTGACTATGACTATACATTTAGTACCATAAACCAGGTATATGAGTAATAAAATTATACATAAACATTTGTACTTACATATTAAATTCTATTAAAACCCGATTACTATATACTGAACGGTTTATTTTGCTTGTATAGTAACGTCTAAGTTACTCTGACGTTTAATGAAAATGACTATCTGTATCCTTTTTTATGATATAGACATTGGCACTACCCATATACATCGGTGCTGTAAGAAATATTAACGATACTTTACATCGACAATGCGCCACCAATCTTGGGAACTAAGATATAAGTTCCTTGTACATGTAGTTACAGTACACTTCATTCAAACCGGAACATACTAATTATTGCTGTTTGGCGGAACAATATCTAACCACCAAGTGCATTTACCCTACCATACTAAAGCTACAAATAATGAATTTATTTGCAGCCTTATTATAAGTAAGTAATAAGCAAATGGTAACTTGTTAAGTATTCTATCCGTAGGCTGAACGAATCGTTTCTTGATCACAGTAAACGGATATTAGCGTACGTTTCACGTGTACTTTGTAACCTTTTGGACCCATTATTAATATGTTTATATACATAACATTCGCTGAATAGCTCAGTTTAAGCGAGGCTCCAGTTCTGTAAGAATTCACTTAAAATCTCACTCGTGAAATCTTCACAAACGTTTTACAGTGATAAGCCATTTTGATACGTGTATCTAATACATTTTATAATTATTATAGATAATGTCGCATATTACGTTCTGACATATCACGTTCGTATTCTGGGGTGAACCTACAGTTCATGAATACATATTATGAAGGTAATAGACCTTCCTTGGAAGATTTATTTCAATATCAATATTTAGTCAGCTACAAGGTTTACGTGTATTAAGTATTTTGAAATAAATTTGGTTGTTATTACGCTATTATATTAGAAATTGATGAGTCTGCCATGGTCATCTTTAAATTACTAAAGGTCACGTAAAATTGTACTCGGTTAGGTGGAAATAAAACCGAGTAAAAGTTAAAACTCTTCTGCGTTACTTGACCCACGACCACTCACCCCCACTACATACATTTTAAGAGGAATACTCTCATATTTTTTTTTGTATAGAAACTTAAAATTGGGCTAATGACGTTACGTTATCCATTTCGTACTAATTTATATTACAAAATACTACGGACATTGAAAACAAATAATCTTTTATTCATAGAAAAAATAAATATAATGTATATCTCTCTATTCTTGTAAGACAGATGGTTTATTTCATATGTTACTCATAAATTTTATACACTATTTGGTAAGCCAGTACTCTAGAATCAACAATAACAAAACGCGGATTAGTGTGTTGGCATCGACGAGACGAATCCACTAATCGTTGAAAGATGTTTACTATTTCCTGCTATTGCCAAGAAATTCGACCACAGCAATAAGTCAAATGGTCTGTCGAGAGAGTCTGGATTCGACGACATTTTGGCACTTACACAAACTTAAATCATCGAATCGAAACTTAAATTATTGATATGTAGATGGTTCTGATAATTTACGACTTATTTTAGTACCAACTTTTGAAGAGGAAAATTTCTAATTAACCTTTGATAATAAATCTTCAAATATTTTAATATTCGATCATTTTATTTAGTTTGATATTTCAAATGATCTGAGCTTATGTGAAATTCTCAAAAAACACATTATAATAAACTCCGATTTCTTCTCCCTATAGGTATTTGAGAATTCCTTGTTCCCTGGTAGATAGGTAGGTAATAACATAGACTATTTATTTGATGTTTATTTATTTGTAAACAAAAATAATTAAAATAAAACAAAATTATTTGCTGCACAAAAGGCGGCTGATTATTAGCGATTTCTTCCAGACGAACTTCAGGTTTTAAACATTTGAGAATGAAGATCAGTTTGGGTGGTGTATTTATTTATCCCCACACATACATACCAATAACTATATAACAATACAAAAATTCTATACGTATAATTATAATATAGAAAACGAATACGGTAAAATATACTACTGATAATGATAAATACATATTTCATTTGAAATGGTGATGTATGTAGTTGATTTGAATAATTTGTATAATTATGATTGTGATCAGTAAATATTCATGTGATTTGATAACAAATAAATTTTTTGTCATACATGATTATAAACATGATAGTTTATCAAAAAATATTTATTTAATACACTGTACATAGTCCGAAATATAATATATTTAAATGATGTCACACAAATTTCATTGAATCACACAATTTCTGGGTAATTCCTAATAAGACATGTTACACACCGATGGTATTTAGTCAGATATTTCATATCCAAAATCTTTATATACGATATTAATTTTCACCTTCAACACTCAAATCCCTTAAATAAATCCGTGCTAGGTTCAACAATACTCAATATAACACACAACACAAACAAAAACATCTAAATCACAACAACACACACATATCAATTAAATAAATATTTCATCTGCAGTGATTGACCCCATGGCCATTAGCGTAGAAGCCAGTAACTAAGAAATTAAATTGATAAAAATATTAACTAATGCGCATAAGCCGATTTCCAGCTTGCAATACACGTGTATAAATTAGTTGAGACAGATCAAGGGAGATCAAAGCGATCCTTTATACGTATCTGAGATCAGTGTCGAAGCTAAGGACGAGCGGGACGTTTGCTATATAAAATAGTAAATATTGACAGTACGTTGCACGTTGGATTGTAACGTATTGTTTCAATATTATTCATAATATATTTGTTTTATAAGATCAATGAGAAATCGTCAGTAATGTTATTTATTTAAAACAATGTATTTCAAATGTATCAAAGTGTGTTTTATTTTTATTACATGGTTTAGTATTTTATTTATCAGTATTGTTAGAAATCTTGCAACTAATTTAATGTTTGATGCCGTAAACAATACGTATTTATTTAAATAACAATCTGATTAAATAACAACCTGCTTTTAAGAAGGTTTTTTTTTTGTATGTGCATCAAATCTTGCTAAGCATTTATTAGATCAACATATTACCTTAATTTATAGTTTATTACAATTTTCATGATATTAAGAAACAAATGTCTGTATATATATCATGATTATCATAAATTTGAAGTAATAAAATACACACAAAGAAATACGAATCATGAAAGAAAATCTATACTAATATTAGAAATGCGTCTGTCTGTCTCTTTAACGACCAAAAAACTGAGCCGAATTTGATGAAATTTGGTATAAAGCAAACTTGAATCCCACACACTATAACTAACACCATGATGACCAACTCAAAAACGCAAGCGAAGCCGCGGATGACATCTATCAATATCATTACATAGTACAAAACAAAGTCGTTTACCGCTGTCTGTTCCTGTGTATGCATAGATATTTAAAATTACACAACGGATTTCGATGCGGTTTTTTTAATAGATAAACTGTGAACATTGTAACCGGGGCGGTTCGTTAGTAAGAAAATAATTTGTTTGAAGCTGTTCAACAGCTAATCATTATTAAAACTTACATTGAATACATGTAACCAGTTTACATAAACAAAACGTCTTGTTTGTTTAAATACAACTTAAAAATTATTGGTTATAAACGTTTTATTTGAAATAATATATGGTACATTTTAATTGGGTTGATTTAAGTTTGTCACGTGGACATCATTACTTATATCTTTCAAAATGCTCTTAATAAAACATAACCTAATTTAACTGATTTCATGCTCTGAATAAAACTCACGTGACAGATTTAAAAAATACTTTATTAACAACCGCTGGATTTTATCCAAACATTTTACAAGTAATACCGAGTAGCATTCATCAAAACATTCTTATTTTAAATTTAAAGTCTCGGTTTTATTTTTTTTACGTTGTTCGAAAAAAGTGTATAATTTTTTTTAAATTTATTATATGTGATAAAAACACCATCTCACTGTTGACAGTTATTGGATTACGAAAATAAAATCGTCTCTGAGACAGCGCGGCGGCCGAGTGACCTCAGTTTATTATAGCCGTGACGTAAATTCGATCGTTCCTGGATTTATATAAATACTCCTATATTGTTGAAATGCATTTAGGCCACTTCGTAGGAAATGTTATACATTCGTCCGAGTATATTATGCCTCTAAGTCTTGACTTGACGTAATGCAAAGAGCAAACTTGAATGAAAAGAGAAGTCTATGAATGTATGAAATATTTAATTCGAAATATGTCAAAAGAAAAAAATAAAATTTGAAAGAAGTATATCGTTTCAATTAAAAAATAAATAAATAATAACGCTTAATAAAATTTCTTGCGTATAAATCCACTAAAGCTGAAAAAGAGAGTTATGTAGTATAAAGACTCTATTTATTTAGAGAAATGATTAAATCCTAAAAATAAATATGTAAAAAATAAACAATATAAAATTTTATATTTCTGTTAATTACGTTATTTAGACTATACGATGGGTTTTGCTATAAGTAGGCTAACTTAGCCTTATCAAACGAAATTGTATTAATAAATACTTAAATTAAACAACAATAACCTTTACATTGAAGTAAATTTAAATAATTATTTATGATGCATTTTAAAGGTTAAATTATGATAACGGTATTGACTGTTTGCAGGAAATCTTCACTCGACTTTTAGCAAAAACATTACAAGTACTATCATGTATAAACAATCAGATGTCGGGGTCGAGACGCCCCTGAAGAAATCTGTTTATTTACAAAATCAGATAAATAAATCAGAGTTTAAATCTAAATCGTTATACACCATTTTCCTGTTAAGCAGGTTATCTGAATTCAAAATGCGTGTACTAAAATCGATGCCGCCCAAATAATAATATATTTGAATACCGTTTCGCCGAAAATTCGTAGGAAAATATCGAGGACATGCGCGTGCGCCACGCCCTTTTTTAAATATAGAACGCCAAAGATAAAAACAAACTTCTGAAAAACGGGATAATATCAATGAAAGTATTGATTTATGCGTTTGGCTTTCGAATAATAAACGATTAATGATGAATTTAGTTCGACTTTAAATTCGTAATCGTCTGGTATCGAGTCCAAGGCTCAACGTTTGAAGCAGAAAATAGGAGTTCAAACATGTAATATTGAGTTCCGTACGTAGAATAGTTTTATTTTTGATTTATCTAAGGAACATCATATTTGTGGCCTGTATCAAATAATGATACATTCAATATACAGGTTCCAAACCTTATTTATTTAAGTGTAATTAAAATATTAACGAATAGGTTACACCTCAACATCATCTATAAATAAATAATCTCTAACACCTGTAAATTCTTGAATGCAAATGCTTTTAAAAAAGCATATTTGTTAGCTAATAGGTATAACGCTTAGAATACATTTGCTCAGTGCAAGCACAGACAGTTTATTGAAGTGAACTGTTTAAACTTGTTTTGACTATTTATAATAACTAGTGGTCGCACATTGATCTAAATTCGACAATAATTCATTATTAATAAAAAAAATACTACGATATAAAATTCAAATGTAAAAAAAAAATCATTGTTTTACATCTTTGACATGACGTGTGTTGTCATTGCCAGTATTCTATGAATGTTTCATATAAAATATTATGTAGGTAAACGTGTATGTGTTAAACGTAACGTAGTGTGTGTAATGATTTTTTTTTAATTTCGTGCATCTACCATCGACCCGATCGAAACCTATCCACAATTATAAAATATAATCGTTAAAAAGTAATGATATTTAGGTCGACAACCTATATCGGCAGAATTCGTATATTCGACATATTTCGATATTCGATCAATGAAATGCAATGACATGACAGTTCAACGGACGGCCATGTTTGACGTTTACGGGTGCGTTCAGTGAGCATGTTCCACATAATAATTTCGTGCAGGTAATCTCAATGGAAACTTATCCACACTAAAGTATTGATAAATGATAAACCGTATTTGTTTACTTTTATTTATTTTACCCAAGCAAAGCCGGGCTTTCATCTAGTATTTGCATTGATAGGTGACACACAACAGCGTCTCAAACCGTTTTAGCAATAATGCAAAATCGAAACAGTTTTTTCTTCATGTTATTATTCAGTATGTATATACTTTTGTATAATATTCATGGGAGCTGTCTCAGTAAAAACTAACCACATAAACATCGAGTAACGGTTTCCCGCGTTTCAATAATTTCAGGTCGAAATACGGAACCATAAAAATAAAACATTGACGCATTAAATTTTCAGTATATTCAGATCTGTATACAGTACCGTTACCGATTACTTTTACATATCAACGGGACATTCATTTCGAAAACATCACATCTATATAACCGTTACAAGCCGTCGGTCTAAACCCGATTGCACACTAATAAGATAACAGATTACTGTAAAAATTGACAATTCTTTTTTGTAAATAAGTTTACAAAAAATAAATTATATTATAAATGCGAAAGAAACTCTCTTTGTATGTCTGTCTGTCTGTTGTTCTTTCACGGCCAAACCACTATGAAGCGAATTGTATGTTGTAGTATATAGGAAGCTTGAACTCCAAGGAAGGACATAGCCTATTTTTTATTCTTATCAACTGAGAATTTTATAAAATAATATACTCATAATTAATTCTACTTTTATTTTAAAAATGTGGCAGTCACATGTTTATAGGTAGGTATGAATTACAAAAGCTTGGTGGTGGATCTTGGTAGCTTTGGGTAATTACGTTTGGGTAGATACCATCCACTCATCTCATCATCATCAATGATAGAACACTTAAATATGATGCGTGAGTGGTACCAAATAGGAAAACTTGAGATTGTTGTATTCTAGTTTGAAGATTATTGCGCCACCGAAACTACAGGCACAAGGTTTAACATGTTAGTTCTTAAGGTTGGACGCACATTGGTTTTGTCAGAAATGGTGATTATTTCTTACAGCGCTACTGGCCAGTGGTGAACATTTACCATCAGTTGGCACATTTGTTCGTCTGGCTATGAAATAATTATTTCATAAAGAATACATTTAAATAACAAATAACGACCTATACTGATGTACGAGGTTTTAAATTAATATATTGTTGTATATTTATTTGTTGAACGTTAAACTATTTAAATAAAGACAGATTGCTGCAATATATAGACGATGGATATTTCGTCCATTAATTTTCGTTTAAAATCTTGCACTCTATTTAATATCAAATTCATAATTCCGTATCTTTTTCTGATATAACAAAACCACGTGTCTCTGGCTTTCAAAGATGGAATAGAAAATAATCTTAAATCCATTTAAAACATAAATTATCAAAATGCAAGTCTCGCAACGCAGTACTTCCATCTGAAAATATTGTGAGACCTCCCGAAATCAAATTCAGTTATTTTATTTAGTACAGCTACAGAGGTTCGAAATAGCTCTGAATGGCTTCAAAAGGAAAAAAGAATGTTACGGCTGCGTTAGACTGGCGGGAGCAATGCCGTGCACCCAGATCAAGAAAAAATAAATATTCCAATGAAATCATTATCAGATCTAAGAGTTGGCTGGTAAATCACCGATGTAACAACTTCGGCTTGTAATTTGGCAACCTTGGCAAGATTCAAAGTACTATGAGCGTTTTACTTCCATACTGATTTGATTATTTTTATATCCGATAGGCATATTATCTTAACCTTTCTAATAAATAAATAAAAGTTTTATAGATTTATTAATTAAAGTTCGGTGAGTATGATAACTGTTTCCGTAAATAATGTACCAGTTATACCAGTACAATACGGCGACATTTTCTGTATTGTCGTGTCTCGTCTCAAAATAAGCGCCAGTTTAATTACTAATACCTATAAAATAAGTGGACTCATAGTTCGTGAGTTAGTGATTATCTTAGAAGTTATTTATACTTCTTACCGTTCATGGTCAAAAGTAACCACTTAAAATCAGGTAACACATTTAGTCGTATGTAATAATTCGAAAAAGACAATTGTTAGAGTTATTTTTTTACACATTGTATAACTATAATTTATTAGAATAATTTATTTAATAATATGTCGATTGACTATTTTTAGAATATGTTGTAATGTAATATATTAATTTTTCACGATTAATACTGGCCGAATGTCTGATACTGGCCGGTAAGAAAATGAAATGTCAAGAAAAAGAATGTCAAGAAATCGAACATGGCGGCAGTGTTTTGTTATAATTCTAATTATTTTTAAAATAATTAGAATTATAGGCCAGATTTGGATATAAATACGGGATGTATTGTGAACCACGAATTAGTGGGTAAAATAAATATGAAATTAGTGTTAATAAATGAATCTGGAAGAATATCGTTGTTTAAACTTGTGACCATCCTAAGACAATCAAACAGTATTATCTAGTAAAGTAAAGAGATAATATCATAATTCTATTCGATGGCACGTATTAAACATAAGACCATGTACAGGACTAACAATTAGTTGACACTTTGCGTGACATTCGTGTTAATTTTAATAAATGATTTTCTTTGGCGTGACGCATGATTTTTTGGAATTATTTCGACCAGACGTAATAATAAATATGACCTCGATACATTTAGCGGTAACTAGAACTTACAGTTCGCACGTTTGCTATTGTTACACACACATAAATGTATTAAATACACTTCCCGCTAATTCATAATGAAGAATATATATTTTAAATATTAACTATTTTATTAATACTCTTAAAGTCTTCTTCTGGTGTCGGAGAAATATTGTATTGCAAGACTAATTCTCATTTAAAAAAGTTCGTCGGTTTAAAATTTAATGTATACAAAAACTTAAATTATTAAATTGTTTCTTTTTAAGAACATAAACTTTTTTTAATATATAATAAAATTATGAATTACTTTAAATTTTTATTAAAAAAAAAAAATTAAAATGACTTTTTTTTACAAGGAAATCGAAGTATAAGTTTGTATATTTCAAATAAGTGAGTTACATAAATGAAGCAATAACTGCAATATCGAATGATTTGACTACTCGTATCGATTTTTGTCGTGTAATCGATTTGATGTAAGAGTATTTAGTTACGTCTACACGTGTGACCCGTTAGACGGTGCACTGGATTTGAAATGCAGGTCACACGATTTTTTATTCTCTCAATTGCCGATGGAATTTATTAAAAAAAAAAAGATTACTTTGCTGTGCCACTGAATCATTTCAAATTCAACTTTACAATAACTATACGTATAATTTTTTTTTGCTTTAACAAGCTTGGCTTCCGGATTCTATTAAATACAAATAGTATGTACTTTTGACGCTTATTTCAATCGCAGGAAGGTTCTAGAAGATTAGTGGATCACACTTACTTAATAAAAGGTGTCGTAACGTTTATGGATGCACTAGATATTTCATAATCGGGACTGTGGGATATCTAGTGCATTCATTAATAAAGCTCGTACGTGCCTCAATCACCCTTACGCTGGCGGGATACAAACCTCTACTAAACGACTCTTAAGGATAATAAGTCTGCTAAATTATTTTATTTGCAGCATAGTAAAACGGATAAGAGCTAGCCAATGATGATGAGAGTTAAAGTTGCAATATTTCCGTCTGTCAGTCTTACAATTATTCTTGAAAACTTTTCTCTTAAACTTTCCAGAGTGCAATGCACGCTAAATTGTTGGTAAGATGCATTGCCGTATATATTTACTTATAACATACATAATAATCAGCCTGTAAATTTCCCACTGCTGGGCTAAGGCCTCCTCTCCCGTTGAGGAGAAGGTATGGAACATATTCCACCACGCTGCTCCAATGCGGGTTGGTGGAATACACATGTGGCAGAATTTCGTTGAAATTAGACACATGAAGGTTTCCTCACGATGTTTTCCTTCACTGCCGAGCACGAGATGAATTATAAACACAAATTAAGCACATGAAAATTCAGTGGTGCCTGCCTGGGTTTGAACCCGTAATCATCGGTTAAGATGCACGCGTTCTAACCACTGGGCCATCTCGGCTCACTTTACTTATAAAATGAAAACTATTGAAATTACTATAATATTTCGTCTACGTGTGATCGTCTGTCTTTTCAGAATTGGATTAAAGTTGGCAGATTATGGTATAGACTATAAATAATGCTGAGCAAGAAAGTATATCAATAGTACTTGGGTTTAATGTCCTCTTGTGAAAAGGTATTAAAAAAATAAAATTGAGATTATTATCTGGTTGTGTATTAGCCATAATTAAGTTCATATAGTGTTAGCTCTTAGTATTAAAAATATAATATTTCGTAATATGAGTATATTAAATTAAAAAAAAATAACTTTGACTTCGCTTGCTACTTATCAATTAATAAAATAATTTGTAAGTTACAAAGTTATCAACTCGATAAGAAAAGGTCAACGCTTGGTTATTTTTTTTTATTTAATTTTAATAATCGTTTAACATGAATAGCGGTTTTAGTAATTATTCATTTTACTAATTTAAAATTTTTGAATTATAAGTGCAAGATTATATGCAAAGGTACCACTTTTTTATGATATTCAATAAAATTTTACGACTTTATTCGTAAAAAAAAATAATTATCTAAAACGAACAACATAGTTTCGAAGAATTGAAACTTGTAAGTTTCAATAAATTTAATCTGGTTTTAAAATGTCAAAATTCGTAAAAAACCATCTAAGTTTCGTAATAAACATTTGGCGATTTTATATTAATATGTATAGTAAATAAAAAATTATGTGTTATATTTATAAAAACAACCGACGCTAAGTCAATGAAACAACGAACAAAACATTACGCCTGCAAATCAATTGTATAGTACACGCGAATTATTAAGATTAAAAATGCTAAAACCATTTTGTTGCCACAAAATTGTTGTAGATATCTATTATATTCTATCTATTAGTACCATCAAGTCACCAAAGATTATAACTATTTTATATTATTGTATTTTTTAATTTACCGTGCACTTTATGAAACAGTTTCTGTATGAAAATCCTGGTTTAACTTCGACCTATCCGTTTCTAATTATAATAAATAACCCTAAATTTCTATAAATAATTAACCTAAATGTTGATATGAATGTAACAATAAAGTAATCATTCAAGCAATCACAACCAAACTTATCAGTTTTGCGTATCCATACTAATATTATAAATGCGAAAATAACTCTGTCCGTTGTTGTTGCGTTTTCACGGCCAAACAAGCAAGCAAGCTTGAACTCCTAAGGAGGACATAGGGTAAGTTTTTTTGCCTAATACCTTACGACCAACCGCTATAACTACTATTACGATAAAGGTTAGCTATAAAAGAAAAAAGTCAGATCTAATTCAAGGACGAAGCCGCATCAGCGAACAGCTGTATATAATTATATCATCATGTTTCATGTCATTTCCATTCAATGTATGCTCTGAGAAAATAATCGTGAGAACCTTATGTACGTATGTATAAGAGTAACCGGATCATGTTGCTATGTACACTATCTGGCGTTACTTGATAACGTACATACGATACAATGGAAAATAACCGATAATACTAAAATATACACAATTACAATATTAATTGGTTCATTGTTAAGGCCACATAATGTTTTTAATTGTTGTACTTTATTTTTAATGCGTATTGTTATATTTATCTGCTGCTCATATGACACCTTTATTATGAGTAGGTAAATTATGCTGAAACTTTTTTTTTTTTCTAGGTTCACGCGAGAGCTGCGTGTCCCATTGATATTATGTCACCTTTACGGTGTGATTGATTATACGATAGTTTTAAATTAAACTTACTCTATTAGTAATAGTATTAGTATTAGTTATCGCTACTCGCATATAAAAGTAGTCTTCCTTGGAGTTCAAGGTTATACTTAATTAAATCGAATTCGGTTTAGTAATTTGGCTGTGAGAGAGCAACATGGAGGCAGACAGAGCAATGATCGCATAATTTCGTGCAGGTATTTACAATTATAGATCGTTGAAAATTAATTATTTTTTAGTCGGCAACATATCCTCGAAATTCGTATAATAGAGATATTACGATATTAAATCCATAAAATTCAATGACATTAATTTCAACGGGCGGCATGTTTGACGTTTACGGGTGCGTTCGGTAAGCGTGATAAGCACTTATTGAACGCACAATAAATTATTAATAAACGATAAACCGTATTTGTATAGTTTTATTTATTTTTCTCCAAATGAAGCCGAGTTTTCGTCTAGTTTATAAGATTTATATTATATCAATATTATAGAAAAAATCGAGAAGGCCACCTTCCAAGAACACTCTGCCAAAACTATGTAGATATAAGAAAACTGTATGTGTTATATTTAGATCACCAAGAATATAAAAAATCAAAATTAAGCGGGTTTAATTAATTTGTCAGGCTTGGAACTTTGTAGGTAATAGGTCCTTCGTCAGCTTTTGGTAATAATAAAAAAGGCACAGATATTATACAGGTCTGGTTCAAATTTTGTCCGAATCGGAATTGCTGTGCAACTGGAAACGCTTCTAGCATTATCGAGATCATTCTCCAAGGCCGAGATTTGAATTTAAGGATAATTCATACTTCATAGGTGATAGTATCTACCCATTACAATGATTAACAACAAAACGATACATTTTAATATACAGTTATTTATAATTGTCGAATAATTGTATAATTTTGTAGATGTATTTTTTTTTAAAAGATATTATTCGAAACTCACTACCGAACACGAGCGTGAAATCAACGTGATATGTGACATTGGCTAGTAATAATAAGGATCAAAGTATTAAAACGGCGTATCTCATTAAGTCGATTGTCAACATTTCAGGAGTGAGATAGGAAGTGAATTCTTACATAATCTCACAGCTGATCCGATTCTTGTCATAGTTTCAGTTAATAGAAACACAAGATGAACAATATCACATGGCTATGTTGTTAGACAAAATCACGTGCTCCTTATGACACATTCTTAATATACTCATTGTTTTGGCAAATAGCCCATTAATTGGCAATACATAAAGGTGTGCCAGTTGAAAAATCTTCAAAAAATAAGGTTCAATTTCGCTTGCCATTCACAGTCCAGACCATATAAATGCAAAATAGACCTTAACAATAAGAAATACAGTTGACTTTACAGCACAAGTTTCTTAAAATGAATACATAACAACGGTTGTTTAATTACTGTTTATTTTTTTACCCAGTCACGAGGAAGTAAAAGTAAACATTTGTAAGCTAAATATATCATTTTTTGAAGCTATTATTACAACTTTCAGATGCGTAAAATTTTATTTAGAAGTTTTTGTTATTATAACCGCGACAGATACGTACATACAGACATACTATAAATTGTCTATCATGAAAAAAGCTTTACTTAAATTCTATTCTCTATTAACCTTGCCATGGATTTTTGATATATTGTTTACATTGACAGCTTTTTCTGTATTGTATATTTGTTATGGACAAAGGAAAAACATTATCATCAGATCTATCCAGACAAACGTCCTATTTTATACAGCCACATACATAAGTCTATTTTGAAAATCCCGTTAACACTTTTTATTTTTGTGTAACGGTCAGACAACAGTTTCAATTCATATGTATGTTAGTGTTATCTTACGTTCACAATGGTAAAAAAGTAACCGGTTTTTATAGATTGTAAAGTTCGAACTACACTTGCGTCGTTTTAATGATCGGTAAATAAAAAAAGCACATTAAGTAATGAGGAAGGATCGAATGGATTTGTGTTAAATACAATAAAGATATTATGCAATAGATTCTCAGCAAAGGTGAAGCCATACCTTAACTAAACTAAGTAATGTGGTCAATTGCTAATTACGATTACGCATTACAAATGTCAGAATCTTGTCTTTTCAACATTACTTACCAACTAAGCAAAAAACGAATTAAATCCTTATTATCAAAAGCTGCGTTAACTACTCTAAATATATGTATATATTTTTTTTACATATCTTAAATATTTGAAACTCAGGTCGAGAGCGTTGGATTGCCTGCCGTTCCTTCAGACTATGACAGTCCCGCAGTTGATCTGGCAGAAATTTCCCTGGAAAACTGTCTTTATGACTATCACTACATGACCTCACGAATCGACAAAAGTACGTAATTAGGTATATAATAATTTCTAGGTTATATTAACTTTTTACTCCTTTGATGATAATAATATAAGACTTGACAGTAACCTAAAAGACAAAAATCGAATTATTGATAAAATATATCCATAGAGAATGGGCATATTTTCTGATGAATGTCGTTTTTGGTCATTGTTATTGATAATCGCTATCAAAACACACACTGTGATAATAGACGATAAATGTTCGCCAACTATTCTACGTTTAAAATATAATGCTAGTGTAACGATACCTTTAAATTAAAACATTCTCATTCTCACTAAATAAGTCCATAGTAAATTAAGACTTTTTTGTTCATAATAATTGTTCTGGTAGACGCAAAAAGTGGTCAGACGAAAGATGAAATTTTCCATAATCGAGCCTGGGAGTTCAGCGTAGGTATTTATTGTTTATGCATAATGCATTTAATGATCTTGCATTGGGAACTCAGAATTCAGTTGAGTAAAGATGGCAGCTTGCAGAGTTTTATCTATGGTCCTCAATTTCGCACATTCATAATGTTATAATTCTTAGATAAAGCAAAACCGAAATCTATTTGCAAGATTGAATAATTGAAAAAAGTTTTACATGCCCATCCTTTTTTATAATTGGTTAGCGGACTGTAAGTGGTCATCAGTGCTCATAGACATTGGACCAACTCATACACTTGATTTTTATAGGTCCATCTTATTACTACCCACTCAACTGTATTTCCGTGTTTCGTTTTGAAGGGTGAGTGAGTCTTTAATCTCAAATTTCTTTAGCAATGGATTTACGGCCTAAGAAATGTTTTACACTTCTGACAGAGCTCTATGTCTATGTGCGAAGGTAACCGTCAATTTAAGAAAACCTAATCGCATCTTCTTAAATAAGTTCAAGATCGTAGCGCTCCGACCATACCACAAATGTTATCGAATTAAGATTTGTGCCGTGATGTATCTTATCTTAGTATTGTATTATTAATAATCTTGGCATAATAATTTTATAACGTGTTCATAATCAAGCAAGCCGACCACGTATAAGTTCTACCAAATGGAATAACTATAGAAGAGACCTCGCAGTTGCACGTCATTCCTATGTTTTAAAATTACTGTAGTAAAATTGTAGTAATCAGCTTTCATTAAATCACACTGTATACATATTTAATATTTTTTAACGAATAAATTTAATGAAAATTACTTATGTAATGAGTATCACTATTATGTATATTTATTATTACTGATTAAAAAATATAAAATCGATGTTTTTCAAAAATGTGTTACGTTCTATTTTGTACATAATATTATCATCGGTTTAATTTTTTTTATCCCATTTTAAGAAAGGTTCTCAATGTTCGCGTATAATGATTTTTACTTGAATCGTATATAATTTCTTAAAAAACATATTTAAATTATATCATTTTTAGTTTGATAAATTGTTCTAAGATGATTCAGAACAGTCGACGCAAAAGGCAAAGCTAATTAAAAAACTAGACTCAAAGACTTTCCTAAGTTGGAGTGACATATTATTATTCACGAGGACGTTGAGTCATAGTGCCATTGTGCGGAAACCTCCGTTTTTTCCTGTGATTGCTTAACGTTTTTTAATTGTTTACGATTACAAGCGTGAGGCAATTGAGGGGATTTTTAAGTCCGCTTACCTATGTGTATAAAACAATGATCACGTGCTTTGATTGAGCAATCAAAAATGGAAAAACGTTGCCCTTTTTATGAACACCCATCCATGTCAAGATATAGTTTGTTATTTCCTTAGTAAGACTGTATTTATTTTATTACGATTTATTTGCGATGTAAATTCTTGGTAATTACAAGTAAATATACAATACTTCTTGTTTCCTTCTTCTGACCTTCGTTTGACCCTCCCGGTATAAGTTGAACTAATTTACATTAATTCAATATCCTCTTGAAAGTAAATAATGGAATCTGATATCCGAATTAAAATCCGAAATAGCTAAGTGGGTAGGAAGCGTACATATATTAAAACGGGAAATTACGGTTACAAATCCCAGGAAGTGGGCGAATATTTTTAAAAGTCTAATTATTCTAAACGATCCAAATCAAATTCGGCTTAGCCTTAGTTTGACTAAATTTTCGGACTTTTTTGTCCTCTATTCTCTTCTCTGCTTCTTCGGTTCAGTTCACTTGACTTCGATTTATGTGTTTACTTGTAAATATTTTGTTATTTTGTAAAATGTCCTACGGTGTGTGAATCATAAGCTGTGGTTTTAAATTTCGTGAAATGTCTCTGAAATTGTAATTGTACTTGTATTGTAAACTGTTGCTCTACTTTGATAGAACACGTCGAGAATGAGCATGCCTCAGTCGGAATTTTATGATTTGTATGTAGGTATATCTAGCTAATATGACAATCACGACCTTTTCATAAATCGTCATTCTTGAAGAATAATCTAAGTTCCATTTAATCAACCTATCAGCTACCCATTGGAGTTTCCGGAAAATGAAGGTCATTTACTTATGACCTTATACTTACTAGGTTTTTTTTGGAAACTAAAAAATTGGCTGAAGCGAATTTAATTAAAATGAATCAAGGTTAATTTGTTGTTGGTTTTGAGGATAGAACATCGTATTTCTCGAAGATTTGTAATGAGAATTTACAAATACAAATATACATTAATAAATTCACGGAGTCAAAGATTGTTTTATAATCTTTCAACGCTGAAAAACCTTAAGACGCCTGTCAAAATACTTCCAAAGATTGAACCAATATATTAGTCGACTTTTATTTGATGGCCTTAATCGCTGTGGAACATTTACGCTTTGTTAGTTTAAAGCATACATCCAAAAATAAGAAGAATATAAATAAATCTGCATGTTTCTAGTTTCGTATCTAATATAATCATCACGTGTACACATTTACCATTTACGCTTTGTGTCGTTTTATACGAAAACAAGTTATTTTTGGACGTAGACGAAGTGCAAATACGAACAAATGTTTGCGTATGACATGATAATAAGCTATTTTTTGTACGCACGTGAAATGACATTCAATTATTGTATAGAACGTTACAAAAATAATCACAAAATCTTCGTTCACTTTATTATAATTTCAGTTTTGATAACATTTGATTCTGATTGTATCTTTACTTAATATTGCTTGTTTGTTACGCTTTAACACCTTTACTAGTCATCCGATTATCATGCTATTTTGCATGCATGTTATGAGGGGTACAGGAAAGGACAAAGGGTATCTCACCCCTGACACCAACATCACCCCCCTCCCCCACAGACGCACACGGACGGAAACTAGTCGATCTATAATTTGGTTATAGATCTAGTGAAACTTTACAAAGGCATGTTGACCGATTATCAATTAATCACGTGGTCAGTTGCGAAGATAAAGTTTTCAGGAACAAAACTGACCAGTCAACGAAAGAGGCGCAATTAAAATAATTGTTATTGTTCACTGTTTCATGTACGGAAAACGTCTTGGCCATTCAATTCAAACCGATTACCTTAGATTGCCTTCTAACAGTATAGTATCTAAGTCGTCATTACGTAAGTAAACATTTGAGTAAGATCTTTGCACAGTTATTTATAAAAATAATTTACAATAGTGCAATATATTACAATGCTTTTGTTTCAATTAAACGCTTTGTAGATTTAAATTATTTTCGTACGATCATATTCTAAATATGTTTTTCATATATAATGGAAAATTGTAAGCTTTTTCATGCATAAAAAAAAATGCCATTCAATTTCGTACAAATGTGAGTTTGATAGATCATTAAACCTTTTACTACTTAAATAATTAATAATTTACCTGTTTTTAATGGAATCATTCATATTCAAATTATACATAATAATAATTAGTAAGCCATACGTAAATTTTTCAATTTAAATGCTGTCATCATCAGCTTTGCACTCCTCAACGGGGTAGAGACCTCTCCCAAGATACGCCATGATACCCGGTTTTACGTTATATACGTTTTCCATGATATATATACATATATGTAGGTATGTTTGTACGGAGACAAAATTAAAATCCTTTGCATGGATTTCACATGGTTAACGTAATATTGCGTAACATACATATACATACATATTTTTCGACCATAATAACATGACTAACGTTGTAAACGGACATGTTACCTGACCCCTTACCTTCTATTTATAGCACATCCTATAACATACTATTTTTATCAATTGAATGATGGCTGACTAATACTGTGTATTACTGACGTCACGTGGCTCGGACCCCGCACTGGTATTATAAACAAACTTCAAAGTTTACTTAAAAAATATGTCAATAAATGTTATATTTATTGACATATTATTTAACTTTTATTATTATGTATTTATCGAATATCGACATTTAAGGAAAACATTAAAGCATTAATTCCATAACGGCGAGATTCGTATCGACGCACAAATTCAGTAACCCGGTAATAATATCAGGATAACTAATTAACGTTAATATTTAAATAATACTAGTTTCCGGTGCGGCTTTACCCACTTCGGGGGAAGTGGGGGGGGGTTAAGTGTTGCCTAACACTTACCCTCCTTAGGATACCTATCCTCTTCTCTACCCCTAACCATGTTTATGCAAAGTTTCATGATGATCGATTGAGTATTGTATTACTTACTAAAATATTTCAGATAATTTACACAATACCCTAATGAATACCTTTCCTCGTAACTTACATTGACAAAAACCGTATGAAAATGTCTACAGGAATTTTGAGTTCATCGTGTTCAAACACACAAACGGCGGAAGGACTTTTTTTTTATAATATGTAGTAATAAAAAAATATATAAAATGTCCGTACTAATCACGATGGCGTGGAATGCAGGCGAGAATGTTAGCAGCGTTTCTCCTATGAATCGGAATTCCAATTCATTGAATTCTTTCTCTTAGCTATGTCTCAATAGAGAGAGAGTTCCATTTAATTTATATACCTAATAGTTTTAAAATTGTAGGTAAAGAAATATTTTCTTCTTTTTACCGAACATATTAATTTATGTTTGTGATACTATATAAGTAATCCGATTATGCTTTATTTACTTAATATAATAGTAAGTATACATATGTATATATATGTATGTCGTCCCAAAAATACTTTTCTATTTATCAGGGTAACGTTTAAATTTTTAGAAGTACATTAAAACCATTTTAGAAACATAAATTGAATTGTAAAATAGTACTTCCGATACCAGCAGCACTTGTTTGAGTTTATTTATTCTACCGCCAAAAGCAAGATATAGAGTATACACAACCGCTATGACGTCAACAGATTATATAAACTTAAATATATCGTACCTTATCACGTACAGAACTGGTTAAATCGAAGCGAAATGTTTTATTTCGCTTCGATTTTATTTTATTTGATTTTATTTTATTTTATTTTAGGTTAGGTTTGCTAAATTCGCGTATTTTGTATCATTGCACTTTTTAGTTACGTGTTATTTCGATCCAGGTACTTTTCGGATGTTTGGTAAGAATATGGCAGAGCAGAGCTAAACACAAACTGCCCAGAGCAGGCCTGCAGCTAGCATGGCCGTGCATACTTATGTATCGACAATCTCATTCGAGGGATCGACAAAATTCTCTCACCCCTGAGGCGAGCGCCTTTAGCGTGCAGACCACCATATTTAGTAGTAAACGCAGAATACCAAATTCACAAAACGCCGCTCCTACAATTCGTGTACAGAACAACGTTTGCTAAGGTAAGTTTAGTTAGAAAGAATCCTACATTACAGATTTTACTTCCAGAGGACACAAACTACAAAGTACTTCAAATTAACTTATCCTGCGTAAAACAATCATTACTATAAAATATTCATATATTGTTTGAAGTTAACAATTCATCAAGCCTTCAAATACAACAGATAAACGTGCAGTAATTTCATTTTATTTAAACTTTTAATATCATTTTATTAAAACAAAGTATAGATTTCATAGTTTTCTTTATAAGTAAGCATCTACCAAGAAAGGATTTATCGAGATTCCAAGTTTAAAAAGGAGAAATGGGTGAGTCACTTTAAAGAAATATTACTCGATCGACTTCGGGCAGACGGCCCTTTACAATACTTAATAATAACTTATCAAACTTCACTCAATGTCTGGTCTAGCATGGGTTTCATACCTGAATTTCGTCACTGTCAAAAATTCTACATAATATTTCAAAGTTTATTTTTGTTCCTTGCAAAATATTTGTTAATATATAAAATGAATATCATAAATATAAAAAATATATATATTTCGCGAACAAAGGTATTCCAGAATTTTTCAAGCGTTAATTTATCTGTTGAGAGACTGAGTTATGCTCTTGCGCGTGCATTTAATTTACAAAATCCGGTATCATGAGTAGTACTTGCATTCCTCTTTTATTACCTGGCTATTTAAAACTATTCAAAACAATTCACCATGTTACAAATTCCTTGGTTTTTTAGATGTCGCTGAAATGACCATGACCGTGACCTTCCCGAGTGGCTTAAAAATCTTACATACCTACATAACGTACCCAGACTTTGATATGACAAATTTTCCTTACAGGATTTTCGAAAATTTCCGTTGAGTGTATTTACAAAGATAAGATGGCACATGCGAGATGACATGTCAATCTTTGCTGAGGATTGAGTGATAAAATGCGACTTTTTATGTTCTTAATGTATGTTTATTGATTATATTATATAATTATCTATATGTTATATACTGGCTCACTAAGTACTGCTGTATGGCGGTCAATTATTATCTGATGTGTGGGTTACTACCCACACCTGCCCAGGTGTACCGACACAAAAACCCTACCACCCAGGATCCCGCTTTGAATCAGTGGAATAAGCCGCACATCATCTCGTCAAGCGGAACCTCAAGACCTTAGCTCAGCAATAGGATATTTGTATACTATATCTTTCCTTTTGTTTTTCTTAATACTTACAGACTTATGATTATCACCTTCGTTCGCGATAGGTCTAGATTTAGTAGAGTCTTCATTGGAAATTGTCTGTGTGTTAAAAACAAATAACACAAATAAAACCACCAAATATTACTCTTTTTTTTTATATTATGGCTCACCTGATGGAAAGAGATTAACACCGCCTATGGGCAACTGCAATACCTGAGTGCGCTCTTTTCTTGAAGCTGGTCCCACAGAGTGGTTGTGCGAGGCAGAAAATGTCTTAAAAATCGCGCCGTTCTGTATTTTCGGACATCTAGATGGTGCGCGTGTAACGTGGAATTTAGAAAAAAAAATACTCTCATCGCGCCCAAATAAATTTTATTTCAGAAATATTTTTAGACACGGCTTCGTTACAGTTTTATTATATGTATGTATATGTTATGAGAATAACGAGACTGAAGCGACATCGCTTCTTTAAACATTTGTTGTTAAAACTCAATTGAATTGCAAATGCAGTCAGATGGTGACAATATTCGCCCAAAACAACTAAAAACATCATCCATATTTCATTTTATGCAGCTGAAAATGTTTTTCGGCTCACATATTTTATGCATTGCGGTTCGCTTAGCATGAAATGTAGAAAAAATGAACTAGACATTAATAAAAAAAAGTATTCAAATTTCTGGAAATATAAATTTTTTTGTTGTTGTCATACATTTAAGTAATGAATACAAAATAATCTATTCCTCTAATCAGTATTCAATTTTTAAGTTTATAAAGAAGGGCGAAGTTTCTAACTAATTATCTGATCCACAACCACACGGCCATAATGGGTTTTGCTGAGGATTTTATTTGACTTTCAAATAGATAATTGTATTTTTATGAACCTTATTAGTAATGAGTGTCAGAGAACGTGACAATAGAATATGCATACTAAAAACAAAAGCATCTCAGACGACATTGTTTCATAATTATTGCCTTCTCACAACACGAAGCTAAATAATTAAGGATGAACGCTTTCAGTAGATTTAAATTTTATTGTTCTACAGCCTTTTCATATAATTAAAGAAACATTTTCTAAATTAATTTTTCTTAGATTCATTCTAATACACATAACATGCCACAGCATTGCGGTACAAAAAGTAAAGATGGAGTAATTAAATCTTCTACTAAATAAAATAATTGAACTGTTTTTAATTGAATCATTCAAGTTCGAAGAATTCTTAATTTTCTTTCCCAATACGATGAATCAGACCATTCGCGCTGGTGGCTCGATTGACGTCTGCAGTTTGCGGGATTTCCCAATTTCATTGGCAAATATTGTGAAGACATATTTTGTGCAAAGAAGGCCCAGTGATTAGTTCGAAAATTTATTGAATTTTCGAGCACTACTGAATTTTGATGTGCTTATTGTATCAAATTATCTCGTGCTCGTCAGTTAAGGGAAACATCATGTTAAACCTGTATCAGTATTAGCTCAGGTCCAAACCCTCCCTTCAAAGAGAGCCGTAACCCGGCACTGGAACCACTCTAACTCCCTGGAGTTATGCCAATCCCAGGATTAAGACATGACATAAGAAGACGTTTTCATTTTCTGTAGACTGCGTATGACAAGTGCAGTAGCAACTCCATGGAAACTAAATTGTTTAACATGCTAATATGCATATTAAATAATATATTGGTTGACATATTAAAAGAGAACTAAATGTTAGAATAATTGTATGCATATACAATTCAAAATAATTATGCAATAAATCATGATGGCATTTTTTTTATTACTGAATTATATACATTAACTTAAATATTCTAGAACATACAAGAAATGGGCAGCTTTTTGGTTGTTATTTCGTCCTAACTTGCAGGGAAAATATACATTAATTATACATTCATAATGTATAATTATGTGAAAATAATAGAGCAGAACCAATAATACTAATCATTGCGTTATAAAACGATCAATTTAAACTTAGAATCCCAACATCGAGCTACTGATTATGAAAATTATTCTGACCTATTTATATAATAGGATAATACCAGTTTTTACTGGTTTGTAACTTTGCAAGTAATTCTATCAAATTCGGGTATCAACAGCTGTTGGCTTGCTGAACACAGATCCAATTGTATTAAAAATTGAAGTAAATAAAAAAATCGAAATTTGAAAATAGAACAAGATCATTACGAATTGATTTGTTTTAAAATATTACTATCACTTTCAAAACATCTACTTCAAGGCACTTAATTAACCTTATAAAATTGAATTATTTTTGTGTTCCGCATTTAAATTTATGAATTTAGTCAAATGGTCTGTAGTATTTAAAAGGTTACCAAGAGCATATCTAATTCTTTTTTTAAATATTTTTTTATGTTATTGTTTAGCGGGCGGGCAAATTAACCATTCCTTACAGCAGCAATGCGCCACCAATCTTGAATAAGATGTTATGTCTCTTGAGTCTCTAGTTACATTGGCTCACTCACCCTTCAAGCAAGAACACAACAATACTATTGTATTGTTGCTTGGCGGTAGAATATAATTATGATGAGTGGTACCTACTCAGATGGGGTTGCACAAAACCCTACCACCAAGTACTCATATTTATATAAATTACATGTTATATTCAACGACTAGTAATATTGTATGTATATAGGTACTTTGTTATAATGTAGGTATAATAATATGTTTCGTTTCTCATAAATTCTAACGCGTTTGATTTGGTATACAAGGGTTCTAAAAGTATCTAAAGCTGAAGCATATCGATGATGAATATTCTCGGCGATCATTTCCGTTTCAAATATGACGTACAATTGTTTTCTCTTTTAAAGTTGAAGTAATCATCTGTAAGAAATTATATTATGATAGTAATTCTTTCGTCGAATGTATGACTCTTCGGTAACCGGTGTATGCTAATTACGTGTGTTAAAAAAACAGTACTAACATTCTTTTGTTACGCTTACACGAGAACACTTAAGTACAGTGCAGTTAAATTCTCGGAAAAATTCAGAGGCGCTGACCTGGATTCAGACTTTTACAGAGAGTACATTGATTTTGTTGGCCGATTGTTTCCCCAAATCAAAGAAAATCAATACATACTTTATTCAACTAGTATATAATCTTGTATCGAATAATAAGCCTTCTTTACTAATGTATTTTTTTAAAATGATTTGAATTTATGAAACGGCAAAGTTAAAAATGTCTTGGGAATTTTATTATAGAAACGGATACCTTGCCCCAAGAAGGTTTTATTGACTTTGCGAGGTCAGAATATTTAAAATTGTCGGTATTATAAGCTTATCCTTACTTCTTGTGCACATACAATGATTATCACTTATTTTATCAAGTGATCAATGTTACTGTGAATATACATAATATTGTTGTAAATATATTGTGACACAACAGTAAGTATTCCTACTTTGACAAACATCCCGAATAGAGTTAGCTCCAAGATTATAAATAGACCGGATTGCTCTCTTTTGTAAAATAAAAACAGTATCAATATCTGCAGCATTACCCGAAAGTAATATACCAAATGACGTAAAACTGTGAAAATAACCAAAATATACTAGACGAGCGGTATCAATATCAGTTAGTTGTCTAACTTTTCTAAGCGCATATGCTGCGGAGCTGAGTCTTCCTGTCAAGGACGATAAATGAGCACTCCACTGAAGTTTGGAACTAATTAAGATGAGATATAATCGAATGTTACTATGATACAATTTTACGCCATTTTACTTTTATTTCAGCGCCACAACGTCATTGTATGTGTAGTAATGAATATGAGCATGACCTACTGACCGATTTCAGCCAAGGCTTTCTACCGAGACTAGCTAACTATGCAGGATATATTATAGTGGAAAGGTATGTGCGCAAACGCATATACGTTCTGATTTAGAGGATTCCAGTGGATTACATAAAAAAACATCAATAATATTATTTTATTATCAAATTAAACAAAAGAAAATGATTTAAGGTGACAGAATCGACATTATCGCAAAATATATGAAAAAAAAATGGCGCGCTTAGATTTACCGGGTCTTCCTAACAATTTATTATAGACTAGCTGAGCCTACGGCTTTAGCCGCGATAAATTAATGAAACTTAACCTATAAGACACTAACCGTCCCCCCATTTACCCCCTTAGCAATGTCATGAAAAAAAGCAATGTTCTGTCCCGGGAATCAAACTATCTCCATGCAAAATTTCACCTATATCAGTTCAGCGTTTTAAACGTGAAGAGGTAACAGACAGAGTAACTTGCATTTATAATATTGGTGTTGATTTAAGATTGTATTTTGTTTTAATTTGCTTTGATATAAAATGCTGCTTCAAAGCGTTCAATAAATTATGGAGCCATCTTGCTTAAATTGGTCACATAAGCTGATTGACATTGATACTTCGCCCTTACATTTCCAATTCGACTGCGTATATGCAGTTCATTGAAAGTTTCCTTAAAAGGAAAATATTACAATTAGTAATGTCGTATTGAGGATATATAAATTTAATACAATAATTATGACACTATGTTTTTTTTTTAATTTTAATAATAACAATTATTATAAAAAGTATTTTATTTGTCACCAATTTAATAACAATATTTAACAATGTAAATAAAAAATTAAATTAATTATATACATTCACTATTTAAAATCGGATAATGTATTTTGTATATTTGTAATATTATAATATAAGTTTTATATTAGTATAAAACTTATATTTGCATTTTTTGCTTTTTTCGTTATTTTTTTATATTTATCTGAAATGTCATGATTAGTCTTTGTATCGATATATAAATTGTATTCGATGCCGAATTTTTAATCAGTAGTTAGTTTAGACAAGAATGAAATATATGAGTACGTTTTGACAATTATTCTAAGCAAAAACTCTCAAAATATTGGATATTCGACACTTTGACGCTATGCCAACAATCACTTATTTGTCAAATAAAAACCCTAATATGTAAATTGATTCTTCAACAAAAACAAATAATGAATGTAATTTTATTTGAAAACTGACAAAATATCCTTCAACAATGAACGAACACAAAGGAGGATATCACCATAACTGTCGGGCAGAATAAGTGTTTGTTTGTCTGTTACGCCGAAAATATACAGAACAAAGCTGATAAAGGCCAGGCATTATTCCTTAAGTTGAAATAGAATCGAAACGAACCAGGTGTGAAGCAAGGTCAGAGAACTGTATTACATAAATAATATAATTTAAATGAACTCGCCTTGCATCGGAATGAGGTCCGTGTGACAGTTGAAGTTTTAATGGCGATAACGTATTCGGACTGCTAAAATATATAATGACATTTTAAACGGAGCACCAAAGGATATAGAATGAACATATTTAAGTTATTTTTAATGTTACTGTTTTTAACTAAATTTGTAAGAAAAAATACACGATACTGTCTGAACCCTACTAATATTATAAATGTGGAAGTTGGAATGTTTGTTACACGATCACACAAAAACTACCGGAGAGAAAATTTTGGATACGCGATAGCGTATATCCTGACGTCACACATAAGCTACCTACACACGAGCCCCCCACCCCCTCACACGGGGTCAAGCGGTAACATAATAACAAGTGATGAATTTTACTGTTTATGTTACATATAACGAAACATTACCGTACATGGTGTTTTGAACGATGTCAACCGTTTTGTTATATATGACTCAAATGTTTTTGCGGTTACGTCTGGTTAGCTTTCCTTACATACAATATTCGAAATGTTTTCAAGTAAAGCTTTCTGTGTTGCTAAACCGTTTAGGATAACGTTTACGGGTTATAGATTTTTAATTAAAATGAGGTATCGTTATATACAATGTATTAAATATTAGACATTGAAATAAAATAATTAAGTTGTGAATATATCAGAGACATGAATTAAAATCCCGTGTGAATTAAAATAATAATAAAAAATAAATTTAAATAATGTTACGTGTATAAAATCGGAAAGAAAGAGAGAGAAAGAGATTGAAAGAGAAAGAGAAGGAAAGGTCGCGTTGAGACGGCCCAACGCTTTTTCCTTATCTAACGAATTCTGTTAGTTCGCTCGCGTAGAAGAACTTCGTTCCAAAAATGAACAATCACGAGCCTTACAGTAATCAGGTATGATCTGTACCATCTACCATCTTACCTTACCTATAAGCAATATTTACATTACGCTTGTGGGTCGCCCGCGAAAATTCACGTTTATTCAACAGATTTTTGATTAATTTTGAAACCTATCACAGGTTTTGTTTTGATTTCATTTCATTAACTCACCTACATTTGGCGCCAAAAACTCTCGTGGTGGTAAAACATCTTAACCACTGATTGCACATTATTTAAAGTTATTAGATATTTTTATTAAAATACAAAACAATGAATCGTATGTACTATGTAGGTTTGAACGTTTATTTTTTTATATACAAAAACCGCTCTATCCGGCCAGTAACGCTTTTCGGCTCTCTGAAATTAATTATTTCTTAACAATTTATTAAATTGCAATCAAGAATCCTCTTTAGCTGGAGCTCTTCAAAATGAGCCGATGACGATTTTTTATATGTGTACCGTCCGATAATCACTAGGAAAAAAATAATTAAATCACCTCTACATTACAGCAGAAAAGCGACAGGAAAAATGTTACATATCAAAAATATATTATTAAAAATATCGATTAACGAAAAGTTATTCTAATAAATAAATTATGCATTACTCGTCACCGACTGGACGTATTCCTTGAATACGAATGAATATAATTATTTTTGGTGTTCAAAAAACTATCATCAAAGTTGTCAAAGGATTTGAGGTGTAAAGAAAGATTCTTTGGTGCATACTGAGAATGATGTTTTGATGTATTCTTTGATGTAAACTTTACAATAGAGTATTTTTTAATCGAAAACTCAAGCGAAAATTTAAGCGTCTTTTATCCAAAAAGTATAAATTAAAATATTCTAGTGATCTATATAAGATTTTAAATTAACATGGTTATTTTTATTACTATAAATATTTAAAACGACTGACTTTACGAGTCTCGTGAACAAGGCATTCGTAGATAGTGTCTTAATATCGAGTCCCACCAAATAAAAAGAAAAAACATGGTAAATATCCCGTTTTAAATACTTATAGTAACTCTAGTGACTCAATACTCCTTCAACGACAGAGAAATATTTAAGGAAACCGATTAAAAATTACACAAGGTACTTATAACTTTATTATGTCGGTTAGATAATTTAATCATGAGACCAACGACATGTTACTTAATTTTGATCTAATTTTATTAACTTTTAAAAGTTTTGGGCTGTCTTCAAATAAAAAGGGGGTTATGGAGTCGGCTGGTTTCTTATTTTATTTTTCTGTTACGTGATATCTTGAAACAAATGGAAATTAAACCAATTTTACCGCTATTTCTTAAATGTATTGTCTATGTTTTATTTAACATAGTTACAAATGCGATGTAAATATACACTATTTAAATACTGATATATTACGGTCATAAATCTTCAAACTTGAACAAACAAAAATTAAAATGTAACTATTTCTAAAAATGAACTTAAAAAGCAAGTAACTGCTGTTTTTTCTGGGTTTTTATCCTTAATATCAACATTCCGCAAAAGTGATAGCTTACCTTGAACTGACGTGATTGTAAGAGTATCGTTTATATAGTGTTGTTAAAACTCTATATTATACGGGTAAATAAATATGTATATAATATAATGATATAATATTTTATCAAGAAAATATATGTTCATAAACCAGGTAGGTGGACTGGCAAATAGTGGCCTGATTGTTAGTGGTCGCCATCGCACAAATACATTGGCGCTGTAAGAAATGTTAACTATTTCTTATACCACCAATGTACCTCTAACCTTGAGAACTAAGACGGAGAAAATATTAAGTATTGCCATTAGGCGGGAGACTATGTGACGAGTATCTAAACTGTCCAGATGAGATTCCACTGATCCCTAAAATCAATATATTATAACTCTCAAACTTCATAGGTATATAAAAACACTTTCATTCTATTAATCCCCTATCATACAATGGAGATGACAAATACAAATTAAAGAGGTATTGCGGAATTATAGACGACAATATGAATGTGTAGGTGTTCGTATACATCTGAAAAATCTTTCGTTTTAATATTTAGCTTAAAAATGTCGTCAAACATCAAAGCAACAACACGTCATAAAATTCCACTTCAATGTACGTAGTTTATTGATAAAATTATAATTAGATCCTTATATAATTACGCAATCAAGGATATTTACATTTGTATATAAACAAATGTTATCTTCCTAGATCCGAGTATTTCCCTATCGGTTTTAGTTCCTTAAACAATTGAACTGATTCGACCTTCTTACTTCTAAGAAGACATTCACCAGATATTCGACTATTGATAAATATTTATACTCTGTTGTTATGTAAACAAGGCATTTAACAGGATAATTGTTTTAGTTTATTGTAACACTTCGAAGATTGGAGCGAAAATTAGTCATGGTTTATGCAAATTCAAAACGTTATTTTTATGTTGGATTATTAAAAAATTTAGAGCAAACATTAAAAAAAAACTCCAAACAAGGTTATAATAAAGACAAGATAAAAATTCTAAAAATATTTTGATTATATTTTTTTATGCTATAGGTGGCAAACAGGCAGGGGGCTCACCTGATAGAAAATGACTACCATCGCCCATGGACACACATGAAGCACATTTCCGTACAGTGTTATCCAATTTGCGACAATATGTTAGTTAATTGCAAATCATCGATGGACAGTAACATAATATTACTCATGTTTTTCAAAACGTACATATTAGCATTTCGTGACAGTAGTCGGGGTGCTGGGCCGATGGTTTTCACGCATCCCCCTGTTGGGGTATGGTGATGGTAGTTCCTAGGGCCATGCCCTATCTACTGCGGTGTTCTGTTCGCCGTCCGTTACTACTGACGGCTCGTTGGGGTTCGGGTAATTCCGCGGAAGTACCCTAGTGGCATGTGCCATCTCTTGGTTTTCCGTTAATTCTCAGAGCGATCAAGCGCACCGGATGAGACCCCGTAAGGGGAGGTCCAGCGACAGTAGTCGACGTTCAGAATTAAGCAAGTATGTGTATATACTAGGCTCATCTTTTATCGAGTATTTTTCTTATGGTTTAGTGTCACTTGTCAAACTTCGTGCTTAGTCACACAGTAGTGACACTGCTTACAATGAATCTTTCGTCGCTCGCCTTTGTTACTTCCAACCTTGCCCTTTAAGACTCATTCCCCCCTAGTCTTTCGATATTATCATTGCGAAAAATTACAAACTCGTAACGTTTACGCAATCAGAAGTAAAGCTATTTTCAATGAAACCAACAACTCGGCTGAAATCCGGCATTACACATAACATCTTGAAATTTATTAACAAAACATGTATTTAAAGAATTATAAATATGATAAATATACTACGTTTTTTTTTTTTGCATTGTCTCATAGACAAGAGAAATAATTTTACGACATGCTACAAACGTGACTTACTCGTATTATACAAACGGAGTAGTATCTTGTCATGAGACACGATCATTACGATAGTTAAATGCGAGCAATGACATTTATCTCAAATTGTCCTTGGATACGAATATAATACGTAAATAGCATTTTTTATTTACAGAACACACTAATAATGAATAAAAAAAACTCCGTGACACATAAATTTAACTAAAGTTTATATTTTATTTTTTACAATAAAAGGGTTATTGTTGCTGATATCGAAAGGTATAGTGGAATTTTCTGTAGAGATTGTAAAGACCTACAGACCTTTCGTGCAAACTTTTCGTGACTCTGCTTTAGTTTTGGCAGCATTCGCTTGGATAGCTTTCGAACCGCGCAATTTTCTCGCCGACAATGTTTTCATAATAAAATAGTTCATCAATAATAGCAAATAAAAACAAAATATAAGTACACACTCGAACTAATAGGTTTTGTTATTCTATGATACGATAATAGTTTGTAAATCTGTAATTGTATTTTTAAAGTACGTATCTGTAAGAGGCTGTTTTAAAAATCATTACAAACGTTAGCAAACAAGCTCACTTATACGATATAGTTATAATAGTGTCAGAAACCTCCAATCACGAAAGGCAAAGAAGCTGAAATAGTAGACTTCTCAGATCGGTAGTAGGAAATAAACGAACTGACCTAGAAACCAATACAACACCATGTAAGCATACAAGGCACTTTGTGTACTGCGATGTTTGAACTTATAAGGGCAAAGAGATAAGTTAAAACTGCGTAGTTAATGTTACGAGTACATCTGAAACGTAACTCGTATTTGGTAACAGATAGTACTAACAAACATTTTATTACGAGTATTGTATAAAATATTCGTAAGTAAGGTAATTTTGTATATTTATTTATAAGATTTTATTATTAATTAGTTTATTGCATAAGAAAAAAAGATTTGAAGACAGAAGGAAGCCTTAATGGTACATTCTCGACTAGTCGACCTTAGGAAGTGCTTGGAACGATAGTCGATGTGCAAACGAAATATAAATTATGTTACAGAAAAACATTTGTATATCAATTATTACAAAATGTATAAATATGTATGTGACCTAAAATAATTCTATTATTATAACTCAGGGAAATAATTAAAACCCAATATTAAATTTATTATTATATTGAAAATATATTTATTTACCTACGTCATTAAATCTTATACCTTTAATAAAGTTATACCCGCGGCTTTGTTCGCAATACAGTAGCAGCCTGTGAATGATCTACAAGTGGGCTAAGAATTTCCGTTTGAAGAGAAGATGTGGGTCTTGTTTCACCACGCTGCGACAATACGAAATGGTGGCTACACATGTGGCAGTTGATATTTTCCTACACCGAGCACGTGATAGACTAAAAACATGAAAAATTACAGGTACTTACATAGGTTTGAACCCTCTAATTAAGATGAGGGTTTTCTAAACACTGAGCCGACTCGCTCAAATATATTACTTTATTACGGAGTTGTATTATAAGCTGAAGTATCAGTAACACGATATAAAGATGATTATTATTATGCCAAATGATTAATTTTTTTTATATATAATACCTGTCTTTCCTGCCTGATCTATTTCAATTGAGAGTTTCATCAAAATCGGTTTAACGGTTGAGTACCCGTATTTTTGAAGGTAAATGGATGTACGCATTCCATTACGTGTATGGAAATCCCGTTTAAAAAAAATATATTTGTATCCTTTTATGCTACGAATACAAATGTGGACTGATGTTTTTCACGCAACGCTCAAAAATATTGCTCTCCTTTTCTTACTCGTATGGATTCTATTCTCACCGAGCAGGATACACAAGATTCAATCGTCTAATTAATTTTAGCATTGCAGCTGCGTATTTTAATTAATTTAAATTAATCAGTTCCGTTGTGTTTATTTGTATAACGGTTCAATGTTTCAATGAAGTATAAAATAGAGAATTATCATAATATAATGTTTTGTAAACATTTAATTTACATAAATAAACATATTTAATATTAATTTCATATTAAACCTTATAGTCTTATTATAGCCTTATATATAGTCTACAAGGAAAACAAAATTTTAAAAATTAGGATTTTGTTAGGGAGTAATTAAATATTTATATCAGACAGGATAACCTTCGCAGTGACAGGACGTCTGTCAGTAAGACATTGACAGGCCTTACTCTATTTTTACTTTTGTTAAGTCCTATTACACGGAAAAACCTATGCACTCTATTCATACGTAAAAGAAAGATAAGCAGAAAAGTAACGTAAGCATACAATGCTGTGCCCCTGCAAATACATAATATGCTTATCAAGGAAAATCTTTCGATTTGTGTAGGATTCCTCAAACCATTTTCCTTAACTGCTTAACATCAGACGTATTCTTGCACAACAAATGTATATCGTACTTATTTATTTAAAAAACAACGTAAATTGTTAATGTGTCTGATATAACTTTCAATATAATTTTGGTTCAAAGTTTTAAATAAATAAATATTTATAAAATCCAAAGTGATTAGCGGCTGGGTCATTAGCTTCCTGCCTCCCTGCTTCCTTCGTTAAGCAAAAACTAAACAATTGTATTGATTAAATTAATTAATAATATTTGCGGTCGTATATAAATCGGTTTGTTGTAAATATTATTCGTTTTCGATATCGAAACTAATGTTATAAGGTCATGTTCGTAGATTAAACTCATTTATTCCAGTTTGTTTTTCTTTAAAGATAAATGAAATAAATATCGCCGCTCTGACCGAATTTCGGCTACGGCGGCCGAGCTCAAAGAATATTGAACTGCGCAAGACATACACTCTTAAAAGCAATTTTGAATAATACATTTTTAAAATCAAATTAAATTGAAAGCTACTTTTGGTATGGATTGGGTATTCTGATCAATCGAAAAGGGATCAGGCTCAGGATCAACAACGGCTTTTCGAGTCGCGGGGGTGCACCACTGGGAGCTTCCTAACATTATATACCTAATTTTCGCCTGCGTGTGAGAGACAGGGTCGCTAAGTACCCGTCCCAATGTCCTTTTCTCTAACCCTGACAATGTCTATACAAAATATACTGCAACAAACGAACTAACTTTCGCATTTATCATATTAATAATAGTAAGGATTAATTCTTAATACACGTTATTTTCAAAGTGAGTACTGTCATAATTTAAAAAAAATGTTCTATTGATTTATATAGATAAAATGTTTATGCAATGGAATTAACTAGTTTTGATGAATTAAAGATTACACAAATTCCCTGTTCGTGTGCAGCGATAAATTACGATACAAAAACTGAGTTTCAAGTTATTTCATGTAGCAATAACACTTATGATTTTTCTTTATCTTTTTAATTTTAAATGTCAAGACATGTTTGTTACTTGAATATCGGGTTTTTTACCACTTTTTAATTGTATATAGACTTCGTAACAAGGTTCATTTTTTATTTTATTTCATATCAAGACACAACAAGAGGTTTGAAGGGCGAGTTACCTAGTGTGATTACAGGGACTCGTCATCCTATAATACAATGGTTGACGAAGGGTCATTAAGGATTGGGTATGCTTCTCGATCATGATCTCTTTTTACTTAACATGACATCATTCGAATTAAAAAAGATCCATTCTCTCGATTGTATGTATTTTATTGAAAAAAAACTTCTGACCCTTCTGGCACCAGTGAAAGTAACGAAGCAGCATGTTTACTTTCATATATTTTTTGCAGTGTTACTGCAAGGTGAGTTGCCTTGAGGATTCGTCTTTCGGACGTCGTTGAGTGAGGTTCTGTTTCTTACTGCGATAAGATTCTTCGAATTGATGAAGTTAATAAGCATTTTGTCATCGTTTATTGGTTCGTTGTTATTGTTTTGATATCTCTAATGCGACACATCTGGTCAGTTTTGCTTCGATTATGGCCTTTTGTTTCGCCTAATGAGTGGTTTTGTTTGTTCGGATTAGGTCTTTATATACCTAGTTTATTGTCATAGCTGGTTGTTTTCTCTTTTGTTTCTTTGTCGGTTCGTTTTTTGTTGTTTTCGGCAATGGACGCCAACACTGAGTTGTCGTCCGATGCCTTGGTTGGAAGGAAACGGCCCTATGGCCTATCTATTTTTAACCCCGACTCCGATACGGAGACGGAGTCAAGGTTGGCTGCGAAGAGCAGCTCCGCTAATCGCGGCAAATCGTCGTCCAAGGGGCGAGAAAGTGGTCTCGCTCGGGCTAAGGCCGAGTTGAAGGCAAAAGCCGCTGAGGCAAGGGAGGAGGCTTTTGAGCGCTCACTTCGGAGTCGGGCATTCCAAAAAAAAGATGTGCCCAAAATAGTGCTGGACTCCGAAGAGTCTATGTCATCGAAGACTCATACTGAGGATCCTACTGAGATGGGCGTGGAAGAGCTGCGTGCGGAGGCTGGCCGCAAATCAGGGCTGATTTTAGAGGTTGCCCAGAAGTCCAGCAACTTGAAGGGTGGCTTCATTGAGAAGCTAAAGGAATCGGCGGCTTCCCTCCAGAGCATCACCACAAGGGGTCCAGGAAACGACCTGGTCAACAGTAGTTAAAAAGGGAAGGAAGTGTACGAAAACTCCCACTCAGGCAGAGGCCGCCACCACAGCTCCACCGCCAATAGCCAAGGCATGGCGAACGCCTTCGATGGTCTTCCTTTCGAGACAATAAGGGCTGTACTTTGATATCACGAGGTGCCTTCCTATCTCAGAAGGCTATTGGGGGCATACCTCCAGGATCGCGTTGTTCTTTGAGAGGGGGGCGATGGGCGACTTGTCCGGCGTGGAGTGGGCTGCGGCGTTCCGCAGGGGTCGGTTCTCGGTCCCATATTGTGGAACGTTGGCTTTGACTGGCTCCTGCGGGCACCGACCCTGCCCGGGATGGGGGTGCTGTGCTACGCGGACGACACCCTCATCACGGCGACGAGGCGGCTCGCCTAGCTGAGGTCGGAGTGTCGCTCACAGTGGATCGAATCGGGATGCTGGGCTTTAGGGTCTCTGTAACTAAAATAGAGGCCCTCTTATTCCACGGTCCACGCCGAGGTCCCCCTCGAGGAGCGTCTATCACCGTCCAGGGGACGGTGATTAAGCTGCAAGCCCAGATGAGGTATCTGGGCCTCATCCTGGACGGAAGATGGAGCTTCGGGCAGCATTTTGTCCAACTCAGCTCGAAGCTCATCAACTATGCTGCGGCCTTAGGTCGCCTTCTACCCAACGTAGGAGGGCCGGAAACACCTAGCCGGCGTTTATACGCTGGCGTGGTGCGCTCTATGGTATTGTACGGTGTACCCATTTGGGTGGACTCGCTCACCGCTCGTAACAAGGCTCTTCTGCGGAGATCGCAGAGGGTCATAGCAGTAAGAGAGATACGATGTCGTGGACGGCGGCGACACTTCTTGCGAGCGATCCGCCCTGGTGATAAACGCTATGATCGACAGCGAGAGATGCTGGAAGAAAATGGTCTTGTTCTGTGAAAACGTGATAACATAGAAGGAGGCCGCGGAGCGGGAGCGTGAGAACAGTACTGCCAACCCGCTTCGCCGAAGAAGACCGGGGACCGGGGACATAATATAGTTTTTTTTTTTTAGATACAATTATATGACCATTTCAATCGAATTGAATTATCTCGCAGAAAATGTCCCTTTAATTATACTTTTTTAAATAACAAACTTGAAAGTCATGCAGCTGAATTTATTCAGCCAGAAGTTTCTCATAATTTTCAAAAAAAGTCATATGTACCCATGTACCCTGCAGTCAGTAGTGTTACCTGCAATAAAAGGGAGGACTATTTTAATCGTCATACACTTTTTGTAGAGACAGAATTTAAGCAAGAATTAATGATAAAGCATATTAATATTTTTTAGGACAGAAATTGGTTCGAATTCTTGCGCCAACGACTTATACACAGATTAAATAAACATTATAGTATTATAAAATGAGACATTAAGTACTTTAATGACTATCAACAGCTATATTTTAAAAGTACAATACGCAATAGATTTAATTCACTCAAACAAAATTATCTTTGATAATATTTAATGATAGATTATTTATTCTGCAGTCATTTGTCAATATCAAAAGAACGTTTTAGGTATAGTTTCTGTTGTAAAGTTAATACCTATACATATTTTTTCTATCCCATATGCTATCAATGTTAGGAACATAATTAAATATTATTTTTTAGTATTAATGATTTCAATCTTAGGTTTTATAAAGTATTGCGACGTAATTTCTTATCGTCAATGTTTTTGGATTATGTAGAGACGAAAAAAAGTCACTGATGATTATGAAATAAAAATTATGATTTTCTTCATACTCCCCCTTAACTACTAATTGGGGAATCATCTGTGAAAATAGCTCAGGCGTGTTATAATATCTTGCTTCGTATCTCACTCGTGAAATGCTGATAATCGACTTACGAGAATATGATATAAAGATGGAGTATATTTTTAAATGATATAATAATTTAATATTATGAATGCGGAATACTTTTTGACATTTTACGATCGTGTCTCATTTTGAGTCTTAAGAATTAGTAAAAATTAGTCTATAGAATGACTATTGTTTGATGTTGATTGTAGTTTTACTAGATTAATAATTGATAATACTCGAAAGAATAATTTATGATTGATTATTAATAGTATAGATTAAATTATTCATAATCATAAGTTACAAAATCCACGTTGTATACCCCGAAGAAACTCTAACTAAAACATTTACGAAATTTGCAAATATATTATTAAATTTCCAACCAATAATAATTAATAAAAAAAAAACAAATAAATATGCAAGTGAGAACTTAGTCGAAAACCAAAAAATAAAAAAGATGGAATGAAATAAAAAATGTTGATTCGATATACGACTTATATATGACTTAGCATAGGTTCATTGTACTTTAATTGGTAGATAGGTTTAAGTATGGGCTGCTATAAAAACACATTGTTCTAATGTGAAGTTATTAAATTTTAATACAATAGGAACCTGTTTAAAATGTATTCTATTTGTATGTATTGTATATATCGTCAGGTACAGTGGGTACATACCATTTGTTGAAGATTTTTTTAAATAATAGAAATATATATTTTTGTAACACAACTTTATTATGAATACCTTAAATTTAACTTTACACGTTATGTAAAATATGATATACTGTTAAACATTACAACATTTGTTTCACTTCACAGTTTATATTTGACATGATGTCAAATACTATCGTAATCGCACAAATAAACCGCAACTTCATAATGTTCCGTCACAATTAAATCACATTTTTGCGACCGGTGTGCAGATTCGATGCTGGGATATCTCCATAATACTTGAGACGTTTCCAGGCGTCGAGATTCATTTCCTGCGATTTGAATTAACAGGACCAGCTGTTCTACAGCGTCTAAGCTCCATTCCAAATTGATTCTTCTTAAGCCTCAAGGCTCCTCGTCTTCAGAGAGCGATGGGAGCGCTAATTGACGGCGCATCTTCTCTCTACGTTGGGGTGAAATTGATTTCTGTCTTCTCAATCCTTCGGTGTGGAGAATATAAGGTCTCTCCTGTTCCACTTCAAAAATCTCCGATTCAGAATCATCTTCAACAAGAGCAGGTAAGGCGGTCAGTTTGTGGCGCTTCTCAGCTGCACAGTCCATTTGTCTTCCACGACATTTCGGCAACGCCGGGTAGACATCCGCGTACAACGCAGCGTGGGCTAGTTTCACGACCATGGTTAGTATCGTTTGTAGTTTTACGTGTGCTCTCAACGTTTGCTGATTGCAGAGTGAGGGGCGGCGGTAGGCGCCGGCCATTTATAGCCTTCGCGGGAAACTGCGTCTGTGTGCGTTATGGCGTCACAGAGCGTATTCACTCGCGTTGTCGTGGTACGCGATTGTGCACAGTAAACAACGCACCGCGACAATTTTATCGGCTATTTGATGTCACAATTAAGATCGCCTAGATACGTAGGCTTACTGCGAGACGATAATATTAGACACGGATTGAGCGAGTGACGTTATAATATTATGAATTTCGCATGGCAACTATACATATGATTTAAATAGTGCACTTTCGTCTGACAAAAGACGCTGATACATTGCAGATAATTATTATCGCAGCAGTTATTGCTAGTTGAATGTTTAGACTACTGTTGTGATAGGAAGACCGGATATTTTAATTACTTATTTACAAATCCTCGATGTATTATAGCATGTGCCGTATAAATAACTACTACTTTAAGTTAATTATACATGTATTATAATAATAGAACTTAATTAATATTTATCAATGGAAGATTTCGTATTTTATTGGGTAATACTATAATAAAATATCAAAACTTTATTTCTACTGAAGTGAAATACTTCAAACGAATTAGCAATCTGAATTTAGTAGAAGACGTTTTAAATATAATTTATTTGTTAAGAAATTATTTCAATCATAATTTTTACGTTACACAGTAACAGAAAATATATATTTCAATTCGCATTCGATAAAGTTAGCTCGACACGCGTCACAGATAAGCAAATATTGCACTGTACCAAATAATCTTATGTATATAGCGTTTATAATCGAAAGTGATTTATACACATATTGTAATAATAATTACTTTTTACTACATTAATAATTAATATTCATTTGAAAGTAAATATATTGACGTCTGTCACACTGTTTACAGCCCGCAAATTACTTTTTATTATTATATTTTTTTAAAGTATTTGTTTTTTTTTTTTAATGAATGACTTTAACTAAAAATTAACATGTTGTTATCACACTTTGGCACAATAATTTGAATAATAAAAAAAAAAAATTTGACAGCCAGCAATGAGATCTATAAGCAAGTTAATATACACGTAGAGCACTATTATTAAATATTATTAAACAAGATTATACAGATGATAAAATTTTTATATGTATATGATAATTACGTGTATGTATATGATTGATGAAAAAGAGTAACTGCTGAGTTTTATGCCGCTTGTTTATTTGATTTTGATTTGTTAGTCTGTGTATTTTTTTTTAAATAAATTTTCACTCTTGACCACAAAGTGTCATTTCTAGATATGATCGAATGTGTTATATTTGAATGCACTGATCTCAAGAAATACTGCCACTATACGGATAATTCTTAGCGTTTGCTTCCATAATTCAAACTACAATCCAAACAAAGCGATATAACATAAAACCAATTAATTTAGCAAACAACATTTCTTTTATTTTCTTTATTTAAGTAGATTGCAAAGTTATATTTGCTGATGGTCCATACACAATATATGTATATGCAATGGGTATTATTTAAATTATCAATTATTATCAATTTCTCGCATATAAAGCTGATGTTTGTTATCGAAAAGCGAGGCCCCCTCCTGCATTTTTATAACTTACTACGAGGTTCTTAATCTTGTACATTAGATTATAATAAATAATATATAAACTTAAAAAAACAATCACTTAAATTTCCCCCTAGTTGGTCGACGTAATTCTTAAATTGTATTAAACACTATTGTAGCCGATTTTTGTAAAAATTTTGACTTTAATTTTGGCAACTTCATTTTTTGTCACAATGTTTTATGTAACAGCTAAATGTATTATGAGTTAAGAATTAAATTAAAAAAAAAATCCTTTTTTTTTATTGTCTTTTAATTGAATACCAGTTAAAAATATTTAGCTTAGGATATAGACGGAATCCATTCAAAAGTCTTTAAAATTTCCAATTAGGTAATAAAAATAAATTTTTATAGCGACAAGTAATAAAATGTTCTCCATATAACAAATTATGTCACTACAAATGAATACACTACTATACAAAAACGAACTTGAAATATTTTTTCCTCAATTCGTAAATTTACTGCGAAATCTCGCAGACCATAAAAATATTCATCACAATAACAAAATTACGAGGAAATATGAACTTAAATAATTTGTGCTGATTGATAAATTTTAATTTTATCGTTTATAATGGATCCGATGTTTATTTCAAATACAGATTATCAAAATATATATATTGACATGTGAAAAAATATTAAAATGGTTGGATAAATATTGTTTTGTAAGAACATTCATTCTGATTTGGTTACATTTTTTAATTACATCTAACATAGATGTAACATGTAAATAGAATTGAATATACAGATTATAAAAAAAAAAATCAGAGATTGAGATGATTTCAATACATTACTCTATATTTCAATATACAATTTACTAATGTTCAATGAAAGTCATAGGCAGTATCCAGTCTCCGTATATTAAAAAAGAATATCGGTAAGAGTTATTTACACTTTTCTCGACTCGGCCCCAATCCGATCTGATTGCTAAGTGAGAGATCTGATTGACGTCGGCAAACCATGACCTAATTCGAAAATCTCTGCTTAACTAAAATGTCAAAGGACATTTTAATATATATATAAAGAAACGAACGGCTTACCTCGCGTCTGTCTGGTCGATACTTATGTTATAATGGATCGGTATAAGTAAAATTTTCATTCAACATACATTTCATATTAAAAGTAGTTTAAGAGTCAATATCGCAATGGCGTACCGATGTAAAATATCTAACCTAACACAAGTTATAAGTTTAAAAGGAGGGGTTATTATTCCTATATAGTATTTACTTAATTAATTTGGGGCATTGCTACTATTCTTTTATTTAAAGTATATTTTATTATATAGGGAAAATGTAGATTTGCTTAAGCCAGCCACCTGCGCTGGAATATGTGGTAAAATCTGCTTCAAACCTTCACCGTAGTACTCAACCTCTACCTATGTTATATTCTATTGTCAGTGTGACATTTACATGCAGACTGGTGCATTTTGATACGCTATCAACCCTAGAAGCGAAGTCCTATGAAATTTAGATCCTTTTTCTTATAGCCTTTAAGATTTCCATTCACACGAATTAAATATCATTCATACACTCTATGCTTATAAATCAATTCAAGATAAAATAGATAGGTCTTTCAAGACCTATCTATTTTATCTTGAATTGATTTATATGATAGTTATAAATTGTTATTTTTATTCAATTAACTTACTTTAACTAAGAGACTCAGAGTATAACGCGGTCGCGGCGTAAAAAAGCGTACAATTAACAATATTAGTAGCAGAATCAAAGCCATTGCACGAGCAAGAAATTGCTTTAATAACATTTCAAGGATATTTTAATCTACAGTGTAATAATTAATTTATTAGAAGAAAAAATCGATGTTGAACAAAACAAAAAATATACTTATTATTTAATAATCAACCATTCATTAAAATATAATTATTTTAAATTAACAATCCATCCTAAACATTGTCATGCAATATAAATCTGATAATAAGCCGAATAGTGCGTCATTGTTAAAATCTTAAGGCTAGCAGACGGTCGTCGGTCAATCTTAACTCAGTCAGTGCTTAAAGAAGTTAATTTGTATTTTATCTTTAGATGTCGACAAAATAAATGCATAATTTGTATTTAAATTTAAATTTAAGCAACACTATTTGTCACTTGTGGCTTCAGAGGGTTAGTCATCAGATTTAGATATAAAAAGTAGTCTAAGGCCTTCTCTGAGGTTTAATTTTTACTATATACCAAATTCCATCAAATTAGTTTCAGTAGTTTGGACGTGAAAAAGCAACAGACAGAGTTACTTTCGCATACATAATATTAGTAGGTATAGATTTCGTCGTCGCGACTTTTTACCGTGTCTTTCTTTTCGTGACTCAAGAACTGGGATTTTTAAATGAATTTAAACTTATAAGATCGAGTTTTTATTCATCGAGACGGGCTTGAGGAGGACGGCAAACGGGATGGCTTCGAGCTGCCGTACGCACTAGCGAGGGATGCAGGAGGCCGAGATCACCTTTGGCCCCTAAAGAGAGTTATTCACTATATAGTGTAATAAGTAATTTAACAAGACAATAACTCATTAGTTATAATAATACATTTTCTTATTCGCATCTTCAGCCTAACATAGCGCTCGCACGCTATTCTTGAAGAGTAATAAAAGGCAAAGATTCTTGGAATTATTTCAATATAAATTGAATGAAAGGTTTCTCACCGTTTAAAACATTAATACGTAGATATTTAATTTTATCTGTCAATTTTATTGCGTAGTTTACAAAAATTTAAAAGAAAATTAAACAATAATTTAAACCGTAATAAAATTATTTATTTTTCGATTGAACTGAGGGCGACTATCGTGACTTATATATCTTGTACTTGATTACTCATGGTAATAAATCATTATATATTTTTTTTTCATTATTATATAATAACAGTCTATTAATGACGGATGGAAATCCGACTTGAATAGACTGTTATTATTATATGAACGCTGACGCACAGTCACTACATAACATTTTTAATGGAAATTCCCTAAGGCTCTATTGTAGTCGAGTAATTCATTAACCATTTCGTATAAAATTTACCATTGCCTTTCCTAATTACATTTGGACAATTTAGGTTCCAATCAAAATGAGTGCGAATTTAGGGTCGATGAACCCTGAAAATGTTCAAAACTCTAGAGATTTTCCTTAATTAAAAATAATTTGTACTTAATATAATTTTATAAACAAAATTCGAACGTAAACTCCGAGAAATAGATCGTAAATGGTACCGTCCCGAAAACGAATAAAAATATCTTGAGAAAAATAAGATTAATGTCCGAACATGTACCGTGAAATGGCTACGTCACTCAACCGTAGCCGTTTTACTCGGAAAAGCGCATTTCCAAGGAAAACAAAGTTTTGTTATACACTTGGCTTTGATCCAAAACGTTTGCGAATGAAAACAGTCAATCGCACTTTACTGAAACATAACGAAACGTACAAACTTCCTTTATCCTTTGTTATTGTATGAATAAGAGATTTTCAATTCGTGTCGGTGCGTCGGAACACGTAGACAGGTACGCTGTGACGTCTCTGTCAAAAATACGCGTAATCGTAAGCCGTTAAAGCAGATCGTCCACTAATTACAGCTCGGAAATGCAGCTCAGTGCAACCGCTATATAAATATACTTGAACATACAAAAACACTAAAATACTATATCTACGCAACATTACTAGTAAGCCTTATAATAATGATCTTATTTTGTTTCAAGTGATTATATATCCGTGTATATATATTGGCAAATTAATAAAACTCTGACACATGCAAAGAAATTTGCTATAACAAAATAATATCTCATATATATATAAATATCACCATCTTCACAAAATTTTAAACATTTTAATCAAATAAAATAGCTGGTGTTCCAGAACCATATTTAAGCAATATCTTCAAAAATAAATATAAATAATATGTATTTATCCCCTAACTGACATTGTATGTGGATTGAGTATATGTGTGCAATAATTATTTTTTTTAATATCAAATTACTGATAACAGAGTTACAGTTACACACAATTACATACAAGTTACATACAAGTTAGTGTGATCTATTCCTATTCACCGATAGTACAAAGTTTGTTAAAAAAAGTTTTGTAGGCATAGACATTCAGTCACGAAGGTGCGCCCCTTCCAGGTTAAATTAAGAGCGTTTATTAGTATTGAGTGACGCTCGAGATTACAAGATGTCTTACGTCTAAGTTTGTAAGACTACATAAAAGTAAAGGACAAAGCAAATTAGATTATATGATTGATTACCTTCGTTTTTATTTTTTACGTGTAAACGCACCTTCGTGATTGAATAGATCTATATGTGACTATGATATATACGTTTAAGAATAAATACGAATCACGTGTAATAAATTGGTAAGGACTTCGCAACAATATTGTACTGGTAGTTTATAAATGAATGTTTTTTTTTTGGAACCGATTCTAGTAAAATAACTAATCTTATCCTTACTAGAGAAAAATTAAAATCTTAGATTAAAATTTCATATCTATCTTAGTACCAATGATTATTTTCATATTACTTTATTAAGATTTAGCAAGAACAGAGATGCTTTTACGATTGTATGTTACACGATAAATAATATAATAAATAAAATACAAAACCGTAAATTAAAGAACTTACATTCGTAAAATCATAAACTGCTCATAATAATAAATATGTTAAGGAAGATATATAATATGATGATTTATTAGTAACTACAGCATTCGATAGCTGGCGCTAAATATTTGAACCCATAAATTGTTGTTAAATAGTACTTAAATACATTACACAAATACTCATCTTTAGTGATTTGTTAGGTAGTTACCTAACCCAGTATATAAAAGCTAGCGCTTCGCTAAGCGAAACAAATTCACTAGGCGGTTGGATTTCATTGACTGCACTGCTTTAAAGATAAACAAAAGCAATACGTACATTAGCTCGCGTAGACCACGGCGATAGAGACTCATAAAGACTGGTAACTTGTCGCACTAATCTCTACAGATATAGAATACAGAGCAATTTCCAAAGATATTGGAAACAAATGTTCGTTTAAAATATGCTTTTTATATAATGGCCGCCTTTCTATACCCTGACCGACGGTCTGTATTGCTCTATCATAAGTTTAGCATATTTAATAGTAAAAAAATAAAAATATATATTGATTGTAAATATATTCAGTTAGGTTAAATAATAATTGTTCAAATGAGTATTTTTATTATATTGCAATTCATTGAATAATACTTTTAACGTTACTTAGTATTTAAGATTCTTCACTTTAAAATACATATAATATAATTTTTAAATGTAATTAATATTGCCACTATAATCGAAATAAATACTTAAAAATATTTTTATATAGTGTATAATGTATTGTATAAGATATAAAATACATGAGATACCTAACTTTTAATGGCAAAAAAATATTTCTTACTTTGATTTCCGCTATTAATGTAATTTCTTTATACGGACATAACAGATAACAATAAACAAAAACAATTATAATAACGGATTAATACGTAATAAGTTAGTACAATTCTTAGTTACTTGGGTATTGTTCAATTAAATATTGCTAAATTAAGAAGTTGCAAAACTTTTTCAACTGTTTGAAAGCTGAGATAGCTCACTGCTCAGTGGTTAGAAAATATAATGCCAACCCACGCTACATTTCCAAGTGCTTATTTTAAAGATAAATTTTAATTACTTGTCGGCAGTAAAAGAAAACAGAATAATCAGCAGCAGTCGTATGAAAATAACTCCCACGTGTATCCATCAACTTACACCAGAGTAGTGGAAGAAACTTCGTAAGGAGAAGAGAAATTAGCGCAGGAGATATGTGCATTTTCTTCGCTTCCACGTGGATGATTGATAATTTGAATGAAATTGTGTCAATGTGTCTAGAGATACATCTCGTTTTGAAATTATTGAAAGTCTGTTAGTTTTTAACAGTTATTTACGTATGTTCTATTTCTATTGTTTTTGTGTGTTTATAAAAAATAATTTTCATTTTAGTTAAAGTTTTATTAGTACTACTATCTATATAAATAAATGTATAATATAGATATATTAATTGACACTCATGAATATTTACGATAATTATTAATAGAAGACAACGACCTCTACAGTTATGCCATGGCTGAACCGACTCCTTGAAATACAAAGTTATTAAGTTGGTAAAAACATCGTGGAGTGCCAGCGCCTTATCACCAACACTCGATAACGCGGCGAAAACAAAATAATTATCTGCTTGTATTAATCCATTGCGATTGTAAACAACGAACAAATTATCTTATGAATAAATATATAAATATAATCCTTGGTAGTGGGGTTTTGTGTAGGTACCACCAGGTTATCAGATATTCTAATGGCAAACAGTAATACTCAGTATTGCTGTGTGAAGTGTGAATGAGCCAGTGTAACTACAGGCGCGAGGGGCATAACATCTTAGTTATAGGTATAGGTTGGTGGTGCATTGGCGATGTACCGAATGGTTAATATTTCTTACAGTGTTATTGTCTATGGGTGACAGTGACCACTTACCATCAGGTGGCCCATTTGCACGTTCGCTTATCTATATCATAAATATATAAATACACACATAAATATAAATTCGCATCAAATATTCGTTTCGGTGAATCCATAAGTATATTCACATATCGATATATATGTTGGAATATACATACATTGCGCTTATGTATTCTTATGAAATATAACTTTATGTAGAAATTTTATTACATATGTTAAAATCCTTACATTTTTGTTAAAAAATATTTTTATCAAAGTAGTTGTCTTGTCTATTGTTGTCTGAAGATACTGTTTTTAACAGCTAACCTACACGCATATTATAAACACTTTCATTTTAAGTTATGTTATCTAAATTATGCAATAAAATAATAATAATAACGTGTTCGTTCATGTTCTGTAGTTATTAGTTAGTTATCCGTATTGTAGTCTAATTGATTTAAAACTTTGTAAAGTATTATTGGTATGTGTATTATTTTTTCTTACATAATATATCAAAATACAATGTAATAAAAAAAGTGGTAGTCACACATTAAAAAACAATGACGTACTATTTATGTGAATAATTATCGTTTGATTATTCAAATCTACTTTTCAAACGAGTGGTAACTGAAGATTGAACTAAATAAAGAGTCTCCTTGTATAAAGAATTTTGTATGATGATAAATGTTTATACAATATTGTGACAACTTGCGATCATAATATATAATATATCATAGATACGTACTTGTGATAGCATTTCACGTCAGCTATATAATGCTGTTGCTACGTCTACGAAGCTTTTACGTATGACGTAAAAGTAGCTTACGTCAGCCGCATTTTCGGGTAAATAGTGACGCTCGAATTTTTATTATGTCTGAAATTGTCCAATCGAAAAAAATCGTGCATTTACATTTTCTAAGTAATAAGGTATATACAATTATTGGAATTGTATATTGTTAAACACAATAAAATCCATGGTATTACTAATGGGTTACATAATTATTTGATTAATCGTTTTTTTTTTATTGTTATTAATACACGTAAGTGTAGTGAAGTTGTGTACAGATATAAATTCTATCTTCAGGCATTCATTTAAAAATAAGATATATATTGTATAATAATTATTTATTGTTGTAGTAAATATCTAATCGAATTATTTAATTGACCTAAGGTGCTTTCCGTGCTAAATTAAAATGTAAACGTCCATATTAAAAATTTAAAATAAATATATTAATTTCATTATTTATTATGAAAGAAGTAAAATAAAACTTATGTCATTCGAATAGTATATCAATTTTTATAAAATCATGAAATCGAACAAACAGTTCAATTCAGTGCAATTTGTAATGTGTACCTTAAAATAGAAAAAAAAAACCTTAAATATAGTCTATATAATATCGCTGTCAACTTGTTTAATTAGCCTTTTTACTAAACGTCGTAGTTAGAGCAACGGCCTTTATGACATTCAGTCAATACATTTTCCCGTCATTGAATTGGCCAAATTGCTTCAGACAAAAACTTCATAATAAAAATATTTAATATCGGTTAGCATGTGCTTAATATGTGTTTACAATTTATCTCGTACTCAGCGGTTAAGGAAAACCAGCACGTATCAAATGAAAATCGGCCACTATTGCCACATCACAGCAGCGTGGTAGAACAAGCTCCTAATGTTCTCTTAAAAGGGAGACGAGACTTTACAAATATAATTACGATACAATTATAATTAGTTTTATTGTAGATGTGGACAAAATTAAATCGCTCAAATATCCAAAAACTGTGTACGTTTTGTCCACAGTCAACGCGTAATGACGACAGCAATACGCAAATCATAAAATGTCCAATGTACGAGCTACAAGTAGGTAGGTACATACGCGTATAATTGTCGTATTATTTCCAGTACGTGTTATCGATGTACTTTTACTTCGGAACTAATGGAATTTTACTGAACGTATTTATAAAAGTATTTATTTATAATTTACGATTACGATAAAATTCGCGTGACATATTACCGGTCGGTAATTTTGCATAAGACTTCTAGAATTTTATTGTGAAACATATTACAATACAGAATTTCTAGAAAATTATAAGCAAACTATATTTAACAAAACTGTGTATGTATGTTATTTTTTTATGTAAATTGTATATTTATCTGCGTAGTGGCGAAGAGCAGCACAGTTACTAAAATAATATTATTATTGTTTCTAATCAGTATTTTATCACGACCACAAGTGAATCGATTGTTAAACAACATCGATATCGTAACTTAATATGATTATTTAAATACAATATTTTTGTTTATTATTTATTTGTAAATCTACATTTACAATATATATATTTCCCACTTATGAAACATTTTATGTTTTTATGACACGCACTAATGTACTTATATCAATAACAAATGTACACAACACTCACACAATGCATCACGTAAACTTAATTTTAAAGTGTTTAATATTTACATAATGTTGAAATAAAAAAAAAAAAAACTTAATCAGAATCGAAAAGTACTTTTATTTGTCAAGCTTAAAGATAATTTAAGCAAATTTTCATTATTACGCGTTGTCGCCGATGCAATTGTTTTTGGAGCAATTTAATTCACATCGGTGAATCATGAAATACGTTGATGTCAGCTCCACATTTATTCATTTCGACATTTATTTATATTTAGCAAATATAACGTATAGATAATACATTTTACGGCATATACTATATATACAGCTTTAATAATTTAATAAGTACGAAAGATTAAGTGCGAAATATTATGATTCTTATCAATAGAATCCGTAATCCGCCTACTAGTGGGTAGGTATATATGTACATGTGATTGATTAGTTATGTAACGCAATTACATCTTTGAAAATGTCACACAATAATATATAAACGCAAATTATATTGAAAAATCACTGGTGCTGACCTGAATCTTCAGCTAAGGTCCACTAAGGCTAGGCTATCATGGCTCATGGCGTATTTTATAGAACATACCAAATGACATAAGTTTTAAAACACTTGGAGTGGAAACAGGTAGACCGTAAGAATAAGACGATGGAAAGCACATGGGTAAAGAACCAGAATTAGGCCGCCATCTATTAAATGCTATTTTAAATAAACACCTCGAATCTGAGGATCTAATAGCTGACAACCTTGACCAATATATGATGGCCAGTGGTCGAAGCTACTGAAATTAAACCGGTATTTCGATAAACCCAACTTTTTTATGGTTATTGGTAATACGAAAGAAACACGATATGGATACAAATCACTAAAATAATTAAAAACATATACAAAGTAAACGCGCCGGAAGATAAAATAAGGTATAAAAGAAATAGCAAGTGAAAACGTAAATGATTGTTGAACTAGTTGTCGCCCGCGACTTCGCTCGCGTTTAAGTAAAAAAAGTAGCCTATGCCCTTCCTTGGAGTTTAAGTTTGCTTCATATCAAATTTCGTCAAATTCGGTTCATTGGTTTGGCAGTGAAAGAGCTACAGATAGACAGACAGAGTTACTTTCACATTTATAATATTATAATATAGTATTGAAGTATAGATTATGTCTTCCCTTATACATTTTCACCTACGCATATATTATTATAGTTACTACAAAAGAGTATACGCAAGCATGAATTATCTACTATAATATCCAGTTTAAATGTAGAAGTCAGGTCAGGTCAGAAGTCAGAAAAACACATTTAATATTTTTGAGAATATGAATATCTTAAAAGATTTAATACAAATGGATGAGCGTTTATATTAAACCTTTTAATATATTTAATTTTTACGATCTAAACTTATAATTGCTTGCATATGACAAGACATATTTTTCAGGAATGGAAATGTTTGAATAACGAAACAATTATATTAAAATAGTCTCTAATCTAGAGCTATTATGTATGGACAAAATCGAAACTCATCGCATAACACGATCGTGAAATGTCAAATAGTTTTAGACTATAATAATAAAAACAACGAATCTATACGCGTGTCGAAATAAAGTGTCATCGAATGTCGGTTTTTCGAAATTTTACGACTGAGACACGAAGTGAGTCGACACGGCACTGCTACTAGTTATAAAGCTTTCCTCTATATTACTAATTTTAAAATATACTCTGGTATTAATAAAGTCTGTGAAGCAACCACTTAGGAACATATTATAACATTTTACTTTCATCGATCGTAAAATTAATAAGGTTAACGATCTTTCATAAGAAATGTGAGGTAAAGATGGTCTATATTTACTAGTTTTATATTAGCCTGTTGAGTTATTGTAAAACATTAACTAAAACAAATGTTTTGCTAACCAAAGATACTATGAATAAACAGAAAACAATTGAGAAATAAAATTCACTTAGTTCATTAATCTTTTTTATATCTTATACAGTGTTGTTTTTTTTTTACTAAAACTCAAGTCGTGGCCATGAAAGCATACATTTCGGCGTTTTGAGCGCGACATGTTTTTTTCCTCTTAATTCTTTACCTTATTCCTATTTATTAGTTTTATCACAGCTATGGAAAATAATTTTATGACAACATATTCAATTTATTATTATTTGTATATTCATAATTGTTAGTATATTTGTTATTGTATAGTTTAAATTAATCACGTGTTCATAGCGTCTATTTTTTAATTTACGTTTTAATCAACGAGTACTTGATAAGGTACAGTAACATACAAGAATTACATTTACTAGGAGTATGATAATTGCCTTATTGTATGTCGTTTATAGGTAGTACGTTGTTAATCAGTAGTTTTCCTAGAGACTCACGAGGAGCGTTATTTACAAACATGAGTTATGTTATCAATCTGTTTACAAAATGGAAAATTTAACTACGACAAAACAATTATTTTTTATTATTACTCGATAAAATATCCATATTAAATATAATTAAATTTGATTACAAGCTCTTGTATCCTTTAGTATATTTTAGTCAAATCTGCAACTAAATTTTAAGTCAATTTTACAAAATCGATTGCGCTGAATGTAATAACGCACGTTTTGAAAATACAAATCTTTACAGTAAATAAAGCTACAGTGTTTAAATAAAGCTTATTATTTTAAATAATATTCACTCATTTGGATCGAATTAATTTAATTACGTACAAGGTATTATATTTGTGAACTATTGTGACCTCTACCTTTTTCATTGTATTTACCACCAATTTGTTACAAATAATTAGTTAATTAGTAGCTATTTGCTTAAATTAGCATTTACTTATATTGAATTTTTTTTTTAGATATAGGAAAATAAATATTCGTATGACAAATCAAATCAAATCAAAAATCTTTATTCAATATAGAAGTGTTTACACTTGCTTATTGATTGTCAAAAATCTACCACCGGTTCGGAATTTAGCACCTCGGACCTGAGAAGAACCGGCGAAAGAAACTCAGCGGGATATATTTTTTTTTTTTCCATTTTGCATGTACAATAGTAATTATATTTTAGTTATTTGAAACAGCCTGGAGGCGATCATTTCATTCCCAAGGTGTGCAGTCAACTAAAAAGTCATTAGTGTTGTAATATCCTTTAGCAATTAAGTAATATCTCGTAATCAATTGAGAGAGGCACGCATTATGAATTCCCAAAAAGAATATAGGTATAACTATATTTTTTTTAATTATATATATCATTATCTTTACAAAGTTTCTTTAGTTTATTTGGTTTTATTCGATGAAAGAATAAAAAAATATTTATGTAACATTTTCCGAGGCAATGTTTTATATTGGTTGAAATAACAGCATCAACACGGGTAATTTCAATGAAATAACACGCGTTCAAATATTCTAAATATAGAATAACATTATCAAGTATTAATAATTATGCACGATTAATGTGATTCATTCGAAATGTTGACAATCTGACGTTGATTATGATTGATGACTTGTTTCAAATTTTAGGATTTTCTTTCATAGCTTCTATGCTTAACCAGTTTAACTTGGACCAGGAAAAACAAAATATTTTTTTCAAGCATTTTTTAATCATGTTATATTATTGAATTGAAAAGCTTACAATTGTGCTTGATAACATTGTATCATACACTAACATGATGCAAAAGTGCTTTTATTGATTATGATTGACCAGTTCGGAAATTGGATTCTACTGTGAAGACCGACGATAAACTCATTAGTTAGTCAGCTGATCCATTGAGGAGAATTTAATCTTAATATCTTGTAAACATTAATTTTTGTTTAAGGAGTTTAAGTCTATACTGATTCTCCTATTTTCATCTTATTATTGAATTTCAAAAGATCAAAACCTTATCAATTTATTTAGTTTTATTATGATAGAACTTTTGTGGCTTAGTAAATACAGATATATTTTTTTGTAAAAATAGTAACGTTTTTATGGGTTTAATGTTAAATTATTTATTTACATTAACACAGTTATTTCAAAGTTACTGGCATTCCTTTTTTCTCTAGATCACCATTATTTCTTATAAAAACAGTTTAAGTTTAACACACTGCCCATTGCTTGTCCAATGCCTTCTTTACTGTCTCTAATAGGCAGTCATATAATTATTGTTGGAAATATTTCTAGTTTTAGTTAGGCAAGTTTAATATTCTTGTATGGATATTAAATTGCTTGAGGTTCTTAATGTTTTGATATTTTTCTTCCTTTAATCACTTAATTTAGATAATAAAACAGTTAGCAAGTACTGTTATATCTCGCATATTAATGCACACTTCATTTTTAAAGTGAATGTGCGATTTTTAAGATTTTTAATCGCATATACGTGTAGTAAATTTTTTTTAAGCATTTTAAAATTTTTATAACATAATATGAACCCGAACACTTTTTTAACTAAATATAACTTTAAAAACCATCAAAATAATTTATAAATCACATTAAAAACACTATATTTATTTAAATTTTTATGTTAAATTACATCTACGTTTTCAAAACACGAGGAATTAAAAGCGTGGAATTTTGAAAATCAATGAAAGTGTTTTCGATTTGACAGTGGCATTCGGAATACCGTTTTTAGCGACCAAAAAATCAAAAACGCGTCGTGAGCGCGTTACAAGCTCGTTTGTTTTCGGTGGCGTACAGAATCAGGGCCCAGGTTTGAAAAAAATATTTTCATAATGATCTGCTAGCTATGGGTAAAACCAAATAAGTCAATACTTTGTAAATAAGGAAAAATACAAACAATAAATTATTAATTATCCTATTTCGAACCACAAGTTCTATGATGATAGCACGTACGAAGTACGAACAGGTTTGTCATTTGAATAAAATTGTACACATGTGTTAAAGTTATAAAAAAATGATTTTATTTATTCCAAACGAATTAAATTCAGTACTTATACTAGGTGACAACATTGACATTAGACTGGTGTCTGCAATATTTCAGCTCAATTGGTTATGTGAAACTGGTTCAAAATAAGTTGCTTAATTCAACCTAAATCTATATGTAGTAGTAAAATACTATTAGTTTAGTAAGGATGACTCTAACTAAAATCCTATAATGGTGCCACTTGAGCCAACAGGTATTTTCAAATTCAAGTATACTTATTCACGTAAACTCAGATCAATCTTAAAATTAAAATCATCTTGGAGAAAAATGACTTTTGACAGCCCTACTTTATAACATCTGTGAGGTATTATAGTGGCAACTACGACACATGTGGGTCAAGAGACGTACGCCAGAGGGCTGCCGGTAAAGCCACGACGGTAAATGCCTAGTCGAGACTAACCTTAAAGGTAACTTATGCAAGTGTTGAGGAAGGCTATATTTTATCAAATATTCGAACATTATACTTTCTGAATGTACTTAATTTAAATATAAACACAGACTCAAATTTTATCCACCTAACCACAATCAATTTATTTCTACCATATCAATTCATCATATTATCTAATGGGTTCTATTAATGACATATAAAACTGAACAGATAATAAAATTATTGTTAAACAAACTATATGTTCAAAATTAAAATTTCAGCTATAATGGTTGGATTTTTCCGTTAAATTTTATTCACAGACTTGTATTTACTCTACGCTTCAAAACGTTATGATAAATCAGAGATATTTATTTTGCTAATCTTCAATAGAGTTACGCAAATATTAATAAAAATGATTTCACAATAACTCACCTGAAATAATGCGAATAAAATTACTTATCGTATATTCAATAAGATAAAATTTTAACAGGATAAGCGAAATAATAAATTAATGTTTGTTAAAAAATAAACAGAAAAAGAGATTAAGCCAAATCAGAACTTAATCATATTTCATAAATTATCTACATATTATTTATGTATTCTATCATCGTCCTATCATATCTAAGAAAAATAATATTATTTCGTCACGATAATAATCAATATTTCATTATATATTTTAAATTATATTAATCGTATAGAAAAAAATAATCATTTGATTAATAAATTATAAACTTGTTTAATATTTAAAATACAGCAACAAAAGGAGAAGCAGTTTGCAGCAGCAGTTTTACATGTAATCTATTTAAGCACACAATAAATATGATAGAATATGTTTAACGATATTCTGTCATAGTATAGATATTCGAGATAATTCACCAATTAAATGTTTTATCTGCATCTGTTCATATCACATGTAAACATTTTTATCTTTGGTTTCCGGATTATTGTTTATCTGTGAGCTATTCAATTTGATAATCAATATAGATGTAAATAATTTACTAAATAGTAAATACCCATATTTATTGTATATATATTTGTACAATTAAAAAGTTAATTTATATTACACATTTTTATTTTTGTTTACCATAAACAAAATGTTTATCATAATAAAATTAAACGTTATTAGAAAATAAAGAACAGCATAAAGTCTATTTTCAGCATATTTTGAATATCGATTAAATTTAACGTCACTAATAAAGTTACTCTGAAGTGACTGACACTTGATTAGATGTTTTATTTTATTTTATGTAGTACTCTTTGTGAATTACATTGTTCCGCAGTGGTGCAGCATCGACAACGAGGATAAGCCCTACATACTTATTAAAGGAACTTTGCCAAACAATGGGTCATTAACGCTATATTTATAACTTAATATATTGTACTTTCATTTAATTTATCTTTGTAGTAGTACACACCCGCTTTTCTCAACATTAATTAAAGATTAATGTTCTTTTTTACGCTAAGTCCTTCTTCACGATATAACCGACCGACCATGTTTTGTTTCATTTAGAATCCGTTTGGTCAATCAGGCAAAGTAAGGCCACTTAATAACGCACGTTGAACACACAAACTTTCGCATTTATATTTTTTTAATTAATAGGTTATATTATTATAATGAAAATGAAAGATTAACCTGTACCAGGAACGTGGGTTAGTAATCAACAATATCAAGTCTTATCACAGTTTGGCCTACTTCACACAACCACTATTTATAGATTTATGATTACATTTTTAAGTGATATTTGTTTTTAATTATACATCAGGTACATCTACGTAAAATAACTTTTTTTAACTTAGACATAGGATGGTATGGTTTCAGCATTACAAATAGCGTACGCACTAATGTTTTTTATAAAATAAAAAGCAGTTTATTTAATTACAGTTAAATAAAGGTTAAAGAATTTTAAAAAAATAAAAAGAAAGAAATATTTAATTAAAGTTTTAAGAATATTCCCATAAAGACACAAAAATATCAATTATATGAGAACAGTGTTAAATTAATTATTATATTTATCGGTCTGTTTTATTTTTAATACCTAAGAGATGTATGCCATAAAAAAGATTAAATAAGGAACACTTATCGTTTATCACAGAATTTCAATGTCTTACTACTAGTATTCAGTACTTACCACAGACGACTTGTCTCAAAATTTTAAACGTTACTAATGCAATAGTCTAGCTATGTAAAAAGTCGTAGGTCATGACCCTTTGGGCTATTGTCGTCCCCACTCCTAGCAAATCAGAAGTATTTGGTGGGGGTCAACGGGAATCTAAGTAGTTCCTTGAAATGGGGCATTGATACCATTTTTTTTTAGAAAAAACAACAAAACAAAACAGTAAGTAAATATCTCAGAATGCAAATCGCCAAGTATACGCCGTAACAGAAGCCTCGAATAAAGAAAAACTAGAGCTTTTGACAAAGCGATAAGACTATCAGGAAAGAATATAATAGCCATGGGCGTCTTTAACGCCAAAATCGGTCAACCCAAACTCGGAAACCATCACTGGAAACTACGATAAGAGAAATTGTCGAGGAAATAGACTCATTGACTTTGCGCATGAACAATCCCGCCATGATGAACACTTTTAAAAAAAACTTCAAACAGGACTTGGAAAGCACCTAACGGTAATACCTATTGTATAAATTAAAAAATTATCTCACAAATAGACCGATAACGTACTCTGATTGATACATTTACCTAGGAAAACAAATCTCATTTAACCAACGCAACAACAAACTGGAAGTAGAGAGAACGGACAACATCACGTGTAAGAAGTTTTGGAGCCTCAAAGACATCGTAAAAGGCGACATTCCCATAAAGTTGAAAAGCAGAGTCATGAACTTCTGCCTACTCCTTTCACTAACCTACGCCCGTCAAACTTGGACATTTACAAGGAAACTAAAAAACAAGATTATAACCAGCCAAAAAAGTATTGAGAGAAGCATCCTGAAAATCAAGAAGTTACAATAAATCCGCCATACTGACATAAGATAAAAAACTAAAGCCATCGACACACTCACTTACTCACAGAAGTTAAAATGGCGATGGGCTGATCATATAGCCAGACTCACTAACAATCGCTGGACCATAAAGACAACTTCATGGCTACGACCATCAGGACATAGAAAAAGGGGTACGTTAATTGCGCGCTAGGACAGACGACGTTACAAAATTAGAAAAAACCCACTGGATGCAAGTAGCAAAAGTAAGAGAACAATCTCATGGAGATCATCTCTGGAGGAGGCTTTTACCTTCTGTCGAGAGGAGTTTTTGCAACAATAAATAATACAAAATTGAAAAGCCTCGTTCTAACAATTCCCCTTGCCATTAGGTCGTGGGGGTTTGTGAAATGGGATTTTGGGGCTGACACTTATTTGGAAATATTTTTAAGTATTTCTTCTTTAAACCGCAAATACATATTGTAAACTGAAGTTAAATCTCATTTGAATGTCCTTATTTATATTTAATCAGTACCTTCTTTTTTATTATCAGTTTTATAGTCTTAATGTAAATTGTGACATAACTGTCATAAAGATCAAATTTTATATCCGACGAATCAAATTTTATAACGTGAACGTATCACGTTCCAAAATATAGCACCTCACCGAGTTAAAAAACTAATATAAATTATGAAACTTTTCTGACCGAGAAATAGATAAACGAAAATTCGCTTTATGAAAACTAAGAATCTATTTTAATTTATAAAAATTTCGATCATCTGATTTCGAACATCTTTAAAATAAACCTCATTTAATTAAGGGTAGGTATAACATTGAGAATACCAAGTACGTAAGTGATATATTAAACTAATATATTCATTGTTTTATCTCGCGATGAATGGACGAAGCGTGAATAAATTAATGCATATAATAATATTCAGGCAAAGATATGATTCATTATCGGTTTATAGATAATAATGGGTTTTTACAACAGGTATAATATTGTAAAGTGTTTTCAAGTATTTCGAAAGCATTAACGTAGCAAGGGGACGCCCGTACACATCTCAAACCGCTACAAACCCTATACATGACAAACAATGCCAATAAATCTTAAGAATATTCATGTAACTTGTTTGCTTTCGTATCAAAAGAGTTTTTTACAAAACATGTTTTATTGTGCCTTAAGAACACGTTAATGGTAGTATTGTTAATGATTAGCCCAGCTATCTTATAAGTGTTTATTATCTGTGATATATATAATGTCTAAAGATAATTTGTGTGTTGGGTTTTAACATGAGACATGTCATGACACAATCCACAGAAAAATATCATTGATTTAATAACATGTATATTAAATATGTTTATTTAATTGCTCTTAATATTAATTTAACCTTAAAATATTAATAAAACACATTTTAATTAACTCTTTGGCCAGCTTGACAATCATGGGTTTTAAAAAATAAACCGACGTAATTTTTTAATCCATGTCAAAATTATTTAAAAATCGAATCAAAAATCAGTAGAGCAGATACGTGACAATTAAAATAGTAGTAACAGCGAATAACAAAGCATTGTATTATGTACGTCAGCCAATAAGATATTTGCGTATTGTTATGTGCGTTAATAGACTTGATGTAAATATCGTTACTATATGATTAGCTGTATAAATGTTTAAACAATTGTATTTTTTAAATGCTGTTTCTTCCTGTAGGTTGACAAGGTTAAGCAAAATGTCTCGCTTGGAGATTGTAATTATATTTAACGAAAATAAAATAAAATAATAATTAGAAAGACTGCTTTGACAGAAATGGACTTATAAACTTACTTTCAAATTACGACGTGCGGCTTTATTTGAGTTACATTAATGGCTTCTTTCTCGGCTTCGTTACCGACGCCGAGATAATATATATATAAGTATGTATAGACGACTTCAAAACTGATTTTCTTCACACCTATTGGGGAGAGTCTGAACAAAATAAAATAAGAAGAAGAAATAGTATATGCAAAATGGAGCAAAGCACAACACACAGACATGATTAGGCATTATCCAAGACATCTACAACAGATGTGGGCGATGTCAAAAGGAGATACATTTATCGAATTAACTGTTTTTTAGCGAAACCTCGACGACATCAACAAACAAGACGATGGATTGACACCACAAAACTTTAAACCCACAGAATATTAAAGACATGATTAATAACAGAGAACGTAATGTTAATAGAAATGATATTCAGCATTCATATAAAAATTGGCAGAAGCAAGTTTACAATAAAAATTACCAGCGACAAAACTATCAAACAAATTTAATTCACAACGATGATACTGGCTATGATTACGATCGCAGTAGGGATTATAATAATGCATCTTATGACAATAATTTAAACTAAATATGGCTGAACAAAACGACCCCGTCTAAAGCTGTTAAAACAGGGGATGAAGCTCTGTGTATGATGTTAAAAACTGGATGGATGCCTGGTCAACCACTGAGAAGAAAATTTAATAGTAGAGGCATACTCCGACCAATACCGAGATAGGACAGGATTTGGCTATTATAAGGAAGACATCGAAAATCAGATGGTTCAACAGTTTATATCCTATACAGTACGCTTATAGACAAAAAATGGAAGGAAAACTTAAGGACCTTCTGAGGAATTAAATATTATTTCAAGGGCTTCAACGCCTTATAGTAGCCCTCTGACTTTCACATTAAAGTGATGACGGTAACGTGATGGAACCATAAGAGTTCTCTTAGATGCTAGATAAATAAATAAGAATATTATTGCAGAAACTGAAAACCCGCCATTGCAATTAGATGTTTTAAACTAATTTCATGGATGTCATTATATTACCAGGATATACTTAAACAATACACACTTTCAAATACCAATTAGCTTGCATAGTAGAAAATACACAGGATTTTCTTTCAATTGAAAATCATTTGTATACAATGTGTTACCACAAGACCTAAAGACTTCAGTGGGAAATTTTAGTTGAGCAATGGACAAAGTGACTAGGCCCGGAAGTTCGGGATTTTTGTGTTAATGACCTGATGATTTAGCCATAATAACCACTGGGACAATAGAAAATCACATAGACCACATAGACATTGTTTTGTCGAAGTTAGAAAAGGCCGGAATGACATGCAATATAGAGAAATGTGAGTTTCTTTGTGATGAAGTCAAAAGGCTCTATAACATCAACAAAATGTATTCGTACCGACCCTGATAAGGTATGGGCTATACAAAATTTTCCTGTTCCAAAAAAGATTAAGCACCTACGAGCTTTCTTAGGTTTATGTAATTTTTACAGACGCTTTATTGCTAATTACGCATTATGTAAGGTATTTAAGAAAAATAAAAAATGGTCATGGACAGACAAAGAACAAATAGCTTTTGAATTAATTAAAAAACAATTTATACAGATAATAGAACTTCAACAGCCAGATTTTCAAAAACCTTATTATTTACAAACTGACTCATCTGGAATCGGTTGTGCAGGGTTTTTGTAACAGTTAGGAAATAATGAAGAGATGAAAATTTTGGGTTTCTATAGTACAGCTTTAAAAGCTGAGTTAAACTGGACTACAACTGAACAAGAGCTTTGCAGTAATTTGTAAATTAAAGAAATTTTAAACATACATATTTAAGAGGAAGTAGAGTCATTATAAAAAGAGATCAAAAAGTATTATTATTTATTAAAGAATTGAATTTATTTAATCGTAAAGTTATAAGGTGGATACTTTATTTAGAACAGTTTAATTATAAAATAGAGTACATAACAGGCAAAATCAACATAGTTGCCGATATTTTATCCAGATATCCTCCAAACAAAAAAACAAATTACCGGAGATTTTCAACCTTGGTAAAGACAATAAGTCACTTGTATTAAAGCTCAAACAATTACCTAAACTTCAGGGTGAAGATAATGAAATTAATGAAATCATTAATGGTCAAAACAATCGTTACAATAGAATAACTTATAGAAACAATATATTATTATAAAACTGATAAATGTGATGTAGTTTAATTTAATTACGATCAATCACGGATTATCCATAATGAAATACAACTTTTGACCCGAACCTTTTTCCAAAAGATGACACAGTGAGTGATACGAGTTGCCACAGAGAAACCAGAGAAAGACCCGAAGCAATTCACTCTTTACAAAAGAAGAACTAAAATATGTAGTACGAACCTTCCGACCGAAGAAAGCCTCCGGAGAGGACGGCTTTCCCGTCGATATTTATATGGAGATCATTCAAACAGCACGAGACGTGTTCTTGGCACTGTTTAACAAGTGCCTCAGCCCATCGTTTTTTCCAGTATTGTGAAAAGAAGCGACAGTAGCAATCTTGGGAAAAGAGAATTACTCTTCGTCGAAATCGAATAGAACAATCGGGCTACTTCCAGTGCTGGGCAAGGTACTGGAGAAAATGATAGTCCGGAGACTCAGATGGCACCTGTTACCCGCATGCAACCCAAGACAGTATGAGTTAGTACCACAACGTAGCACAGAAGACGCTCTCTGTGATCTGGTGCAACATATTAAAGAAAACATCCGAAACAAAAAGATATGTTTAATGGTTGACACCATATACTACTAGATATAGAGAGCGCTTTCGATAGTGCCTGATGTCCGGCCATAAAATGCCGCCTGTCCGAAAACCCGCTGCCCGCTTAACATAATAGGGATTGTAAATAGCTACCTCGAAGAAAGGACAGTGAAATATACCAGTGAAAAAGTCACCATACCAACTACAAAGGGTTGCATCCAAGGATAATTCAGCGGACCCACTCTGTGGAATCTACTCTTGGTTCCCCTGTTGGAAGGATTGGACCGGATGGTCATCCACTGCCAGGTTTTCGTAGACGACATTGTCCTTGTCATCTCAGAAAGTGTGCGTGTGAAACGTAAAACGTGTTGAAAATAAGTTAAAATTTGCACCACATAAAACCATGGCGATGGTGATGACAAATAAATTGAAGTTCGACACACCACGCATGCACATGGGAGACACCATAATCAATATAGTCGAAGAAATAAAAATTTTAGGCATAATTATCGATAAAAAATTAAACTTTAACTCTCACATAAGATACATATGTATGAAAACCACAAATTTGTTCAAACCCCTAGCGAGAACATCAAAAATTCATTGTGGATTGTATGCTGAGATCATTAAAACGATGTTCGTAGCCGTAATAATCCTGTATGCGGTCAGCGGCAGCGGAGATATCGAGTGAGAGTATAAGGCAAAGCGTGAAAAGGGAAGAGAAGTTGAGAAAAGGGCAAGTTATCTCGAGGCACCGCATCTAGCGGACGAGCAACAAATATTTTCGTTTCTCACAGTTCATGGTGATGGCGAGAAACTGATGGTTTTCACAGATGGCAGCAAAATAGAGGGACGGATAGGGTCAGCGCTGACGTCTTGGTGCGGAGGAAAGGTAATAGCGGCAAAAAATACGCACTGACTCCCTACTGTTCATTGTATCAGGCGGAGATGTACGCGCTACCAAGTCACGAACCTAGAGGCTAAATTAAGGAAAAAATCTGTGAGGATCATTGGAGGACCAAACCACCATGAACGGGATCAAAATGGAGAAAAAAATAAATTACGGGACCTAGCGAAAAGCGGCATAACCACCGAATTCTGTTGGGTGTAAGCACACACTAGAGTGTGGGGAAACGAAAGAGTGGACATACTGACAAAAGAGGCAGCTCTAAAAAGTAAGACCACAGCCCATTACGACAGATCGATAATGGTACAGGTACCAAAACTCAGAAACAGCAGGGGTGACAATAAACGTCTTCCCAAACAAAGGAAAGGCTTACAATTTAGTCAGCGCACGCAAAAAATAATAGTGCAGTAACGCTTTTTCTTTTGGCTTGTTTCACAAATACAGGTTCAGTAGTATCGAACTTTGTCAATTTACAAACAAACGAATCTTTACTCTTTTTTACTATGCGATACGAACTGTACATCTTATGGGATAATAAGTAGCCTATGTTAATCTTTGAAACTGAAACTACCACTATGTAAAAACTCATGTCGAAACCCTGCACTAAAAAAAAAACCCCAGGGGCACATTTACATTTTTCCGGGATAAAAGTAACCCATGAGCTATTCTGGACTACAATCTATCTCTGTGCGATATTTCACCCAGATCTGTTCAGCCGCTCTGACATAAACCATACAAATTTTCGCATTTATAATATGTATAAGCATTTATATTATGAATATTAATTACGAAATAAATGTATAGTATCTTGTTTAAAATTTAATTTAATTACATTGGATATTCCTCAAAACGAAGGCGTCAGTATATGTTATATGAAATAATTTTACTTAAGTGAGTCAAGAGACTACCGGTCATTTTCGTGGAAGGCTTTTAAATGCACTTACCTATCTAGTATTATCATCAACGAGAATCTATTGAGTGGAGCATACCCATACATAGACACAACATTGTTATCAATTTAGATTTCACTCTATTAATATATATTTTTGATATTTTGAATCATATATAATTTTTTTCTGACATTTTTATGATCCAAAATGGTTTAACGTTTTCATTATTATCATTAGTCTATATTAAAATGATGACCTCCTGTCCAATTTGTGGCCTTTTAAGCTAGCTATAACCCTAGGACGATGAGGTCAGTCAGTCAGTAGGGACTAGGGATTAAGGAGGAATTAGAGCCACGGGTTAATGAAAACCACTAAAATTCCATTATTTAGCGCCTTATCCCTCGTGTCTTCATGTATATGAAACCAACCACGGAGCACGCATTATTGCTCATAATTGCTCATATATTTACTTACGAATAATAATTAATTTGTGCCATTGTCATAATAAAGGATACGGAATAAATATATGATTGTTATATATTTATTCATAGAGAGAATTTACAATAGAATAAGCGAGAAACCGCATTGAAAATTATTTCCGTTCAATAATATGATTTATAATAATGTTGTTATTTAGTATTCTCATGAAGTGTTTACGGCGGAGTAACAATCAAATAGCTTGCACGAACTTTGCCCTCCTTAGGCTTATCGTGAATTCTTGGCTGTGTTCTCTATTTAGGTAATTCACGTTACACCAAAAATATACCTGACATATAGGTACCGGATAACTTTTTTTTAGCTGAAAAATTACTTTTACAATGATAACATACATTTCCTATCAATTATTAATGCGCGACCAATCTTGGGGACTAGGTTTTTATCCCTGTAATAACACTGGACCACTCCCCCTTCAAACCGGAACCCAAAAATACCACGTATTGCTGTTTGGCAGTAGAATATATGTTTAGTTAGGGTTGCCCAGTCAGGCTTGCACAAACGCCTATAACCATAGGCCATTGTGCAAGTGTACTATTAGAGTTTAAAATAACCTATAAAATAAGGCGTAGTTCATCGAATTTATACTTATCCCCTATAGAAACTGGTTTCCGACTGCGGCTTTCCCTTCGTTTTGGTTAGAGTTGTTTCAGGTTCTATGTACATTATATATATATATATATATATTCTTACCTATTTCGTTATGTTAATGAAGTCTGAGAAGATATTTTCTAAAGCTCCATGAAAGGATAATTAACAGCATTTGTTATTAACAAATAATTGGTGACAAGATTTTAAATACCTTAAGCCAGTTAAAATTAGAACATTATGGTGTGCAATTATTTGTCTGACTTAAGAATTACATACAATGTTAGCAGAAACGCACATTAAGCCTGACCGTACTATTCCACATCTAAGGAATCTCATTTTCATCTGCCACGCGCCTGTTTCCATTTTTATCTATTATCGTGACTCGTTGAGACGGCACGTTTGACTACGTTGTTAAAAGTAATGGAAATTTGATAATTAATTAAACTATACAATAATAAATATTTCAAAGTAATATTGATTGGTTCAAATGTAGCTGTCACGTGTTCAAATTGATATCCGTCTAAACCTCCATAACATTAAGGCATGTCTCACGACTCCCGATCAGGACGCAATGTGACAATGGATAATTGGTTCAGAAGTCATCCTACTTATGAATATTTGCTAAATCATCATAAACTTACGGCAGTTGGTACAATGAAATCCAACAAAACCTGTATACCTGAAAAGTTCAAAGCCGGGAAGCGCGAAGAGAATTCGTCAATGTTCGGATTTCAACAAGATTTGACTTTAGTATCTTATGTTCCGAAACCCCGAAAAAATGTTTTTCTGCTGTCATCTCTCCATTACCAAATGGAAGTTGACGAAGCTACTGGCGCAAAGCAGAAACCTGAGATCATAAGTTTCTACAATCGGACAAAGAGCGGCGTAGACAATGTTGATAAACTCATACATTCTTATGATGTGTCGCGCAATTCAAGAAGATGGCCACTGACTTTGTTTTTTTGGATGCTAAATACTGCTGGAATCAATGGTAAAATTATCCAAATACTTAACATTCCAGAAGATAAGAGCAATCGGAGAAGTTTTATAAAGGGTTTGGCTTTAGCGCTTCTTGAACCACATTTGCAATCAAGAAAATCGAATATTCGACTTTCCACTGATCTTCGTAAAAGTATAGCTGAACGCACATGTGATCAAGGTTGCCCACCGTTGAAAAAATCAACTCCTGGAATAAAACGAAGATGCCACGTTTGTCCCGCGAAAAAAGATCGGAAAACCCAGTACATTTGTGAGACATGTAGTTGTCACATTTGTCTTGACCACTCGATTTTTCAATGCGCAAAGTGTTACCAAACCAAAGCTTTACAAAGTGTAAATGCAAGTGATGAAGACTAATTATTTTGTTATTTAGATTAAGTATATGATAGTGCCTTACACTGGATTAAAGTCCGATTATGATCTCATTACTTTTGATACTAATTATATGTTAACAAAGTTATAGTCACGAAATGTTGCTTAAAAATGTGAGTTAAAGTTTAATTTCAAATATTTTAATAAAATTGATTAATTTCTAATGTGATACTATCTCGTTTTTGCCGTTTAAGCATGCGTCTTGAATCATTAAATCACCTTACATAATAAAATTTATAGAAAAAAATGCTATTTTGAAATCGGGTTCTGAGAGACCCACCAGGCATAGCGTGTAACTTATGCCCACCAGACATGCCAAGGGTTAAAAGTATACCACATACTTTATATCGTTCTATTTCACGTAGTCTTTCGTTTGTGAATGACATGTTAATACGGCGTGTCAACGGTAATGGTTGCAAATAATATGCAATTAACTCTAGAAACTGCGAAGGAGTTTTGGTCCCTAAGCTTTTTTACTAAATGGCAATAATGGCAAATAATTAATAAACTCCCGAGGGGCTTATTCCCTAGCACATTTTGATTTTTTCAATATAATTATTTAGTATGAGCAATATAGAAATAGATAAGATGCATTTTCCTCAGTCAATGGTTGCAAATGATAACATACTTCTACGGTACGGAATAGTTGGTAATTTCTAGGAACATTACAACATTTCCATAAAATACCCATATATTTTTTTTTACTAACTTTAGAATTACATTACAGAAAGTAATTTTACTTAGTAAGTAATTTTACTGACGCAATCAAAACTATGGATGAAAAGTGGGGGTTTGGCCTTTCAAGGGACCTAAATTTAGTCGCAGAGTTTGTTAAAAGTAATAACTTACACACGCCATTTACAAACAACAAACCGGGCAAAGACTGGTTTATACATTTTCGAATAAGGCACAGACTTCCCATTAAAAAACCACAGCCCGTTAAATACGTACGAAGAATAATGACTGACTTGTGGTAATATTTCAATATTTCAAACTACTGAAGGATTGTGCCGGAGACACATTAGTATTGTAACGATCTTACTAATAAACGGACGTGTCAACCGAATAGTGTTTTATTGCAATACTCATCGATCTGATATATACAGATACACACGTGCACCCATAAGTACAGCACAGTGGTTACCCAATACCTCGAGTGCAAGACTGTACTTATTTATTGCATGGTAAAACCATATTTTCTAGAATAGATATGCAAAGGGCTTACCACAATATACCTATATATGAAAAGGACATACCCAAGACAGCGATAGCGTGTCCTTTTGGATTATTCGAATTTTTGAGACTAGGATTTGGTTTTAAGAACGCTGCAGCCACATTTCAACGTTTTCTGAACGACGAAGTTTTACGTGGCGTAGATAACATTTTTATATATATAGATGACGTCATAATTGCATCATCATCGGAGGCGGAGCATAGGGTGCACGTTCGAGAAGTACTGAGTCGGCTAAATAGATATGGCATTACGATCAATTTGGCCAAATGTGAATTTGGGAAGTCTGAACTCAATTTTCTTGGATTTCGAGTTTCAAAAGACGGTTTGAGGCCATTAGATGAGCAAGTCAAGGTTATATCTGAGTTTAAGACACCAAGTACAGTGGATCAGTTACGTCGTTTTCTCGGAATGGTGAACTTCTATAGGCGTCACCTACCTAAAGCAGCTAGTATTCATGAAAAATTAAATTTATTTTTGCATAACGCCAAGAAAAAAGATAAAAGTCTCATTCCATGGACCGATGAAGCTCTTGAGGCCTTTGAACACTGTAAACAAACTCTAAAAAACGCAGTTACGTTGTCATTTCCATCGGCGAATGCACCGTTAGCCTTAATGGCAGACTGTTCTAATACCTGCGCTGGCGCTGTACTGCAACAAAAAGAAGGAGAGTCTTGGAAGCCATTAGGATTTTTCTCAACTAAATTAAGTGATGCACAACAACGATATTCTACCTATGACAGGGAATTATTAGCAATATATTTAGCAATCAAACATTTTAGGTCACTTGTCGAAGGTCGATCATTTACAGTGTACACGGACCATAAACCGATTGTTTACTCCTTTCAGAAAAATACAAGAAGTAAAAATGATACACCAAGACGGATACGACAATTAGATTTCATCATGCAATTTTGTCCCGATATAAAACACATATCAGGTGAAGAAAACATAGTTGCCGACTGTTTGTCGCGAATAGAATCCGTAAACGTATCATCTTCCTTAAATTACGAAAAATTGGCCGAGGCACAGAGAAATGACGAGGAATTAAAAAACCTTATGGAATCGAACTCGTTACAAATTAAAAAGTTATATATACCTAATTGCCAATTACCTATCTATTGTGACATATCGACTAACAAAACGCGTCCATATTTGCCTAAGGAATTTCGTGTATCGGCTTTCAACGCTGTACATGACATCAGTCACCCTGGAATGCGAACGACACGAAGGATGATGCAAGATCGCTATATATGGAAAGGAATGAATAAAGATGTAACTCAGTGGACCAAAGCTTGTACGAACTGCCAAAAGTCCAAGGTTCATAGACATACAGTTGCGCCTTATGGAAATTTTATGCACACAGATCGATTTGAACATTTACATATGGATGTAGTGGGACCATTAACATATTGTAACGGGTACCGATACATCGTGACGATGGTAGACAGAAGCACTGGTTGGCCTGAAGCCTATCCTGTAAAAGAAATGACCGCTGAGACCATTGCGGATATCATTTACACCGGATGGATTGTGAGGTTCGGAACTCCTTTATATTTAACAACAGACCAAGGATCGAATTTTTTGTCTAAATTATTTTCACAATTAGCCAAAAGAATGGGTATTACAAAATTTAGGACCACCGCTTACCACCCACAGTCCAATGGACTTGTAGAGCGATGGCACCGTTCGCTCAAGACCGCACTTATGTGCCGAGGTAACACAGAACATTGGGTATCAGAATTACCATCTGTGCTACTTGGGTTGCGAGCCAGTTTAAGAGATGATACGCAAATAAGTGCAGCGGAGATGGTATTTGGTGAACCGATACGTTTACCGGGAGATTTTTTTGAGCCAATGCAACAAGAAAGTTATAATAACGAGACATTTTTAAAAGAGTTACGTTCTAAAATATCGAAATTAGCAGCAGTGCCAAAAAGGAAAATGCATCAAGGAAAAATATTTGTTCACCCGAATTTGAAAGATTGCACTCATGTATTCGTACGCGTCGACAAGGTGACAAAGCCCTTGACACAACCTTACATGGGTCCTTTTAAAGTAATTAGTAAAAAAGATAAATATTATAAAATCATGCAGCAGGGTACGCAGAAAAACATTAGTCTAGATCGATTAAAGCCTGCGTTTACGCTTAACAGCAGTGTAGAGTTTCCAACAACGACACCAAATACGGAAAGTGCAACTGTAAACAATTGCTCGAGAGTGTCGAGATTCGGAAGAACGATTAGACCTGTAGTTCGTTTCTTATCGTAAACAGCTTTCAATTATTGCACTATTAATCTTTGTGAAGATGGGTAAACAGCAAAGCAAGCGCCAAGAGGAACAAATAATTATTGCACAGAATGGTGCTGGCAATAGCGCGTCAGCATCTGAGAACGAACAGCAAATTGCATACGTAAAGTATGAAGTTTATTTATTATTCATCATCATCTGCATTCTTGCCGCGATGCTGTATTTACTTTGGAAACGATGTAAGATGAACTACGCGCGTTATATGAGGCGTGAGCTGCGCGAGCTGCCCTTAGGTGAGTTACGGGGAGGTGATCAAAGCTTGAACAGCGGGTCGTCTCCACAGTCTACGCGAGTGATTATTTAGAATAAAAAGTGTTTAAGTATATATGTTTAAGTATATAGTAAGTGCAAGTGTCTACTTTACGTAATTAATGTGTAACAAGTACCAATGTATGATCACTTTCATTAGCTATCTGTATGACGAAAAAGTAATTTGTTAGAATAAGTTTAGTTTTATAAGTCTATGTATCAAAGATTATGTATTTACCCAACCATATTTTATGTTACTTTTTATTAAGTGGGATGTACTGTGCCGGAGACACATTAGTATTGTAACGATCTTACTAATAAACGGACGTGTCAACCGAATAGTGTTTTATTGCAATACTCATCGATCTGACATATACAGATACACACGTGCACCCATAAGTACAGCACAGGATACATTGTCTGCTTTAAGCCTATTTCAAAGTCCTCATTCAATTTGGAATATGGGTGAAACATATTTGTCTCTTGACTCAACAAAGACGAAAGTTGTTGGTGCTATCAATAAACCATGTTCCAGAACAACTTGTGGAAGTATAAAATAAATACAACTATTTTGACAACTGTAAGTGCAAATGGCAGAATATCACCGTTAATAGTATTTAAAGGGAAGAACATCTGGAACCAGTGGATGGCCACTACCGAAAATTTCGATTCTAAACTGTCGTATGCAGCTAGTTCAAAAGGAAGGATGGAGACAGCAATTTTTTAGAACTATATGGTAAAACTTTTAATTCCAGCTCAGTGACGAACGAACTGTGCTTATCAATGACGACGAACATTCCCCACATGTAATGCAAAAGTAATAGAATTGGTCATAAAGAATAACGTTACCATTCAAATGTCAAATTGCCTCCTCACAAATCTCACTTATTAGAGCCCCTGGATGTCGCGGTTTTTAAATCGTTCGAAAGCAAATAGGATTGTAAATTAGTCGAAAGGCAGCGTCACAATGTTAGTATTAAGATGATAAAAAAGTTTTTGTTCAAAAATTAGCAGAAACTTGGCAAGATACCAGCCCGGATATGATCAGAAATGGTTTTTAAAAAATCTGGCATTTACCCATTTGATTCTCATGGGATTCCACAAGATAAATACGATCCAGCTGCTAACAAAAGGTACAAGGTGACTTGACTTCTTTAACGAAACTCCTCAATTTGCTAAAAAAATACAAATTTATGGACATGGTATTAATGCAAATAATATGATTTCTCTAAGTAGATTATCAAAAATAAATTAACAAACTAAGCCTATTCTTGCAAAGTAAACATTGATGTTGCCAAAATCCCTGCAAAATACTCATCCACAAACTAAGGAAAAAATTAAACATAAAATAACTATAATATCAGATAGGGTGATTTAGCTGGTTTGCCGGCCACCTTTGGTTTTCGGCCAGTACGGAGTTATATCACAATTACAAGAAAACTATACACAACTCATTTAAAAAACACCATGCCTACTGCATTTTTGAAATAAACCCTACACCTCCTAAAATTTGTAGCAATCTCGATTGTATCGGCAGTAGGCCTTCGAAATTCAAGCTGTGCATGTGTGTGTCTAAAATAACAAAAAAATAGCATGCTCAATTTATTCGCAAGGTAAGTTGCAAAATTGTTTCTTGTTTAGTAGATACAAATATTTTTGGTATGCACTGGTAAAGAGTTTAATTTGTATGATTTTGGTTAAAAAATATAAAGGATTTGATATTACTTATTTAAAATTGATGGTCGGGTGCGTTTAGAGGCGGCTAACTGTTTCTCGGCTGGCATGCCGAAAACTAGAATAGGACCTATTAAATTTAAGTATTGTTTTTACTTTCATTAAGATGTTCTTTAAAAAAAAAAAACAATTTAGTATACAATATAATATCTCCGTATTTGTGTGGTCAGATTTCGGCTGCATATTTAAAGCTTATAAGTGATGAAAATAATTTTTTAAATGTTTTGTATTTGACGGCCGACAAAGGGGTTCAAATCATTTACTTTTCGGAAAATACTAATTTTTTTTTTTTTTTATATTACGTATATAATATAATAATGTTAATATTTAAGACTGATTGTTAATTATTAAGAGAGTGATTGAAAACTTTGTTGTTATTTCATTATTAAACAAGATTAAATAAAAAACTTTGATCCGTATAAATTTATAGTATAGTTTTGTTTTAACTTAAAAACAGAGCCAATTATAGAGATTATAGAGATCGATTTTCAAGTTTTATTATAGTGGTCGAGAACTAACTAAATTCATGGCCGAAGATCTAAATTTAGTGGCCGAAAACAGCCTAAATCGGAACTTTTAGATATTTATATTTTTAACAATTTTTATATGATACTGGTAAGTAAATAAGTTTCAAATATAAAAACTAGATTATTTCTTGACTTCAAATAAAAATAAGCTACTGATCTGGGACTAATATACCTTTAAATAATTCATTTCGCAGTCATCTGCTTAAATGGCTGAAAATAGGCGAAAACACCCTATAAAAGTAAATTTTTAAAAACTTTTGCTACAAAAGAAATAACATACATAACATAATAACATAATCAGCCTATAAATTTCCCACTGCTAGGCTAAGGCCTCCTCTCCCGTTTGAGGAGAAGGTATGGAGCATATTCCACCACGCTGCTCCAATGCGGGTTGGTGGAATACACATGTGGCAGAATTTCGTTGAAATTAAACACATGCAGGTTTCCTCACGATGTTTTCCTTCACCGCCGAGCACGAGATGAATTATAAACACAAATTAAGCACATGAAAATTCAGTGGTGCCTGCCTGGGTTTGAACCCGAAATCATCGGTTAAGATGCACGCGTTCTAACCACTGGGCCATCTCGGCTCTCACACTTTTACTAAAGTGGTAAGCCGTAATGGCAACTCAGCACTCAGCAATGAATGTAGATACGCAAGCGCAAAAATCTCAGAGACCTGAGAAGCAGAAACCGTACTTCCCGCGACCAAAGAACAAAATTCCAAAAGGTATTCCAAAACCAATGCACATCTCAAAGAAAGAAACAGAATTAACGAATGACCCACTTTGGCTTGATTCTTTTGTTATCGATGGAGAAACTGGTTTCGTTTCTGAGGAGCCGACTAAGACCTTCAACCTGGACGCAGCAGGATACGTTCAATTAGTTGAGAGTGAGTACGAAGCGAAGTCCGACGTAGATAAACACTACGCCAAGTCCGTAACAGCATCAGCACATGCTTATTACTATCACATCCTATTGTGGTACAAGATTGCTCTGGGAGCACAGAAGCATGGTACCGCATCATTCGAACAGGAGAAGCTAGTGCAATTTGTTAGTGGTTACGGATCACTAGAGATCGCTTCCGGAGCAGGGGAGTATTTGACTGGACTAGGTGATTTCACCGATTCAACCGGAGTAAAGCACATCATGGTAGCTACAGAGCCAAGAGAGAACGGCTCCTTCGGACAAGTCAGAACAGAGACCCACGGTCTTTACGAGACACTCCCGGCACCGGCAATCTCTCTGCAACGTGTTGCAGAAGATTTGCGAACATCCAACAACAAAAGAAAATCCAGTTTGAATTCTTCAAATGAATCTAGCATGAAAAATGCGATTGAGAAAGTGTTTGCCAGAGAAATGGGGCTCAAAAAGGATTCTGTTCAATTCTTGGTACCAAAAATAACTTTGAAAAGAAAGCTGGACAAATATAAGTCGACTCAAAATATAGATATAGCTACAGAGAAAAAACTGGGTAGATCTGAACAAACGGAAAATAGCTTATAGTGAAAGGTGCTGGCAGCTAATAGAGCAAAGGCATAATAATAAAAAATACATCTGCCATCACGTTTTAAAACGACTACTTAGTCAAAAGAATATGTCATTCGAGTCGACGAATGCATTGAAAGATCTTGTTAACACAACTAATGATTGTTTAGTTACACTCACAAATCTAAGTATAGATGTAAATAGTTGGGATGTTTAAATAATCCTTACTTTGAAACTGGATCCAGAGTTTCGACGTCAGTGGGAGTTCAAAGTATCATCGAATATTTCGTCAGACGAACTTTCCACCTATACCCAATTTAAAGTTTTTTTAGTGTAAGTGTTCAGTGAATATACCAGGATATTGGCATTTAATATATTGTTTCTATATTTCGTATATTGGTTTTTACAATCGTTTCAGATTATATTCAAATTATATATAACGGAGGGTTACCTACGTCATCGACTTATATTTCAATTTTGGAGAGGTTCAGGTTACTAAACCGTGAGTAGAACAAATTGTATTCGTTTAATCGAGGCATATTAATTGTTTATTCCCACGCTAATTACAATTTCTTGTAATAGAAACCCATAATTGGTTTTAATCGTTTGAACTACTATAAAACATTATTTGAAACCATGAATAACAATAAGGACCTATAAAAAATTCAAGTACTTAGTGGAACCCGCTGGCTCGCTCAGTGTCAAGCTATTGATACTATATTGGAGCAGTGGGATGAATTTTAATTGACATCTAACATCTAGTGTATACGGCTTTAATGTATGTACTTTTGTTTTGATTTTTAAATTATATCACAAGAATTGACAGAAAAAGACTTGTTGGATGTCAGGGAAAGATGCAAGAACTTTTTAACTTGCCTGGCCGAACAAATTCAGAATAGGCTTCCGGATAATTTATCAATTTTGAAAACAGTTGCTGATTTGCACCAATAGGTTACTACTTCTCGAGTCAAACCCGATTTATAAGAAATATTGAATCAAATTCATCGACCTAACATCTAAAGGCAACAAAAATGACATCTGTCTGAAACATTTATCAAAAGCAGTCTGAGTGGCAACGACTATTTTATTACGAAGTGTTTAACGATTTGGACGCAGCTGGATGTAAACATTTCGAAAATATCGCAAAATTCAGATTAGCGTTTGTTACGATTCCCATTTCAAACTCAGATGTTGAACGTGCTTTCGCAATCTATAATAATCAAAAATAATCTACGGAATAGACTATCGATTGAAATGTTGCAAAGCATAATGATGATTCAATTCACATTAATTCGTAATGGAGGACTTTGCACAACATTCAAATTCAATCAAATTCAATTCATTCAAATTCATAACACATAATATTTAATGTATTAGTTAAATAATTTATAAATGAACAGCATTAACAATGAATATAACTGCATCTTACTGATTATACATTATATTGATTAAATATTATTTTTAGGGGGATTTTCAAACATTTGAGGAAATTTTAGGGGTTTTGACTTAGGTTTAGGGATAAATATTTTGAGAGTTGGTAACACTACCCCGCGCACCGCCATTACGGACCACACAACGACGGAGATAGCACGTGCTGTAGAAGTTTTTTTTCGTCACTCCTTATAATTTTTCGTGTACTTTCGGAAAGAGGTAAGTAATACTGTATTTATATTGTAATCCTTTGAAAATAAAACACAAAAGAAAATAAAAATACAGAGACGTATTAAAAACAGCACTCTATTATTTTCACATCAATATTATACAGTGTGTCCACTGGCAAAGTTCAAATTTGAATTCTCATTGCTAATGCGGTGGCTGAGGTAAGAGAGGGGAGAGGAGGCTTGTTTGACGCGCCAAACGTGCGGATTAGTTAGTCTCGATGGAGCGTTGGAGTGGACCGCATCGCGCTTTCGCTATCGAGGCATATTTAACATGCGGAAAATCGTACACAGAAGCCAGGCGCAAGTTCTGTCAATATCCGTCGGATAAAGGACGCACCGAGTGTAAATTTAATTAAGAAGTGGATAACAAAGTTTAGAGAAACAGGATCTACATTAAACACAAAAGGAAAAGGACCAATTCCATCGGTATCGACACAAGAAAATGTGCAACAAGTTAGTGATGCAGTTATCGCAAATCCTCGGCGTTCTGTCCGGAAGCATGCAGCGGCTTTGGGAATAAAAAAGTCAACAGTACACAAAATTATGAAGAACAAAATGTTTTTCCACCCTTATAAAATTCAAATCGTGCAAGCTTTAAAAGAAAGTGACTACCTTATACGGAAATCATGTGCCGAAAAAATCCTCGCTCAATTTCCTACGGCCCATCGGCTCGGTAACATTTTTTTCAGTGATGAGGCCCATTTTCATTTGCAAGGTTACGTAAACAAGCAAAATTGCAGATATTGGGCTCCAACCAACCCAAAACAGAAGCACCAAAGACAATTACATAGTCCAAAAGTCACAGTATGGTGTGCGATTTCCCGATCGGGTGTTATTGGGCCGTATTTTTTTGAGGACCCAAATGGCGCTTCAGTAACAGTGAATTCCGAACGATATGTACACATGATCGAAACTTATTTTCGTCCTATTGTGGAAAATGATTCACGGTTTAACAGAAACACATGGTTTCAACAAGATGGCGCCACCGCACATACTGCCAGGGACGCTATGAACGCGGTCCGTGCGCTTTTTCCTCAAAAATTAATATCCCGCTTTGGGGACCTGGCCTGGCCACCCAGGTCACCTGATATCACACCATGTGATTATTTCCTGTGGAGCTATCTAAAATCGAGAGTGTATGTCAACCAGCCGCGAACAATTGCTGATCTGAAAAGAAATATCCAGACCGAAATTGACAACATTTCTCCAGATCTCTGTAGGAAAGTTTTTGATAGCTTACAGACTCGTTTGCAGTGCACTGTAGAAATGGACGGAAAGCATTTAGAAGGAATAATTTTTAAAAACTAAAACCCGCATATTTCAGCTTTAAATTCATATTAATAAATGTTTTTTTTGTTTTAAAAAACTTGCTTTTTATTACCATTTAAAATTGTACTTTTCCAGTGGACAACCTGTACATATTCCCCTTCTCCATCCCCAACCATGCCGATACAATCACCAGCTTCAACACCAGTGAGGGCTACACCTTCAGTAATAAAAGGATCAAGATAATATGTGTCATTAAAGTCAACGCCGACTCCGCAATCATATCATATTCCCCTTCTCCATCTCCAACCATGCCGATACAGTCAATAGTTTCAACAAGTGTTGGCTACTTCTTCAGCAAGAAAGACGCCACACATCATGCAACAAGAAATAATATCGACTAGCCAACAGGCATGTCAACAGTTAGTTCAAGAACCTGTAACACAAACTATCTATTTGCCGCTTACTTCTGCTACATCAACATCACAATCACCCGTAACTTCCTTTCATGAACTTGAGCAACCACAGTACTTACAAGTTAATGAAGAAGAACTTACAGTTGCCAATTATTTGTCGAAGTTTCAAGAACAATAATTTTGTTATGTTTTTCGAACAATAAAAATTACTATAAATAAAGAACATTAAAAATGTGATATTTTCTTACTAACCTCAGGCAACAGACAGGCGCTCCTCTGGAGAAACACATTGCGAAATTTTGTATTATAATAAATGTCATAATAATAAAACTAATTTTGTTAAACAATCCGAAGATTTCATTGTTCGATCTCATATGTTATAAGTAATATATTTAAGTTTAGTTTTTTCTTTTTTAATTTTCTAATTTGCTTTTATATTCCTCGGTACAGTATTTTATCTTTGTTGTCTTAATTTCAAATATTATTTAGTTATTAAAATTTGATTTTATATTTTATATAGGTTAGTTTGGTTTATATAAACTATATCAAAAATATTTTTAAAGGTCAATGTTGTTTATACCTTTAAAGACGTATTTTACACTTTGAATGTTACCCACGACAGATATTAATTTTAATTGCTCAGTGATAAGTTGATGGTGTAACTTTATCAAAAAAATTAAAATAAATAAATGTCATTGTAATTTTAGAAGCTTTAACTTCGTCAAGAGGTATACTGCTTTTGAATATTCTAAACTTACTGGATAGTACCCCGAGAGTATTTTTTTGAATACACGAGAGCGAGACAGTTCTTGATTGAATATTCTCTCAGGAGTACCTAGTGCATGATGTCCAGGAAATGACTTAATTATACGTGTACTCAGAGCAAATGCTGAATCGGCTAAAGATACATATGGCAAGTTATTTGTACTATTAGGAGGTAGTAAGTTGATGCCATTTGTTTCAATTTTATGACATAAAACACTGATTATATACTCCTCTATCACTAATCCGTAGAGAGCAACCTATATCTACAAATATAAAACAATAGTCACTATCAACTAGTGCTAAAAGCACAATACTGAAATGCCCTTTATGATTGAAGTATTAGAAGGCAGTGTGCCGTGGTGGGTGTATCATGATATGTTTTCCGTCCAAAGCGCCTTCTGCTATTGATAACCATTCTCTCTCGGTTGTTGGAATCTGAAAAAAGACATAATTATCAGGAACTTTTTTCGGAAAACGCAGCAGAACTGTAGATCAGATGTTTAATGTGTAATATCTGGACAAATAATGACTGTGCTGGGCCAGAGTTTGATACGTGGACATGTGATTTTTGTAAGTAAATTATGAGATTCCTTCTATCTACCAAAGTAATTTGATCTCTTATAAAATAAATATTTATAATTGTTATTTTTGTACACGATATTATAAGTTTCTTTTTGTAGTCCATATTTGAGTACCTTTTCCATATTCAGCGCCTATTTTGATATTTTGTTTAATGCTCAATTTAATAATATAATATTAAGAACATAAGATTGTTACTTCGCTCTTTTAAAATTTGTGTGATTATTTTGACGTCGATAAATGGTTAATTTTTTTATTATTTTTTTCTATTTTTGAGACAAAAACAAAATGGTTACCCATATTTGGTTACTCTCCTTTACCTAAAAACGCACGCATGCAAAAAACCTCATACTATTGCAGAAAAGCTTATTCTACCGGCGTTTTTTAGTTCGTAGAGATAACTATTTCAGTAAATCCGACTCCGAGTACAAGCAGCGCAACGAATTCTTCTGCTGGAAATACAACCGTCGTGAAGGGTGTTACCTGAACTTTGTCGATCAACGGCATTAAGGCTATTTCAAAGCTACCATGCTAGTACCACCGGGACCTGCACGAAGCGCAAAGGATGCATTTTATATGGTTTTTCCCCGAGAGAAACTTAGTCACATAGTTTAATGTACCAAAACTTCATTTTCGGCAAAACAAAAAAAGTTGAACTTTTTTTGTTATATTATATTCTATTACTCTTCTAAAACTGCCAGACCGATGATCCTACTGGAATACTACCTCCGATGGTATATTTCCCTCTGCTAATTTTGGACAAAGATTTGGAATGAGTCACCAAAGATTTGAGTTCATCTTATGGCGCTGCGCTTCACACAACCCTCAGACCTTGGTGATTTTGACAAATGGTATAACACTAGAACATTAGTTATGATGGTGAATGAGAAACTAAAAGATACCATCTGTCCTGGTACAAAAATTGTCTTTCATCCAATCATTTCAACATGGTAGCTGAGCGTCGTTTAAAAGAAAAACTCAGTGTGATAAGAAAAATAAAATGCACTGAAGATTGAGATTTGAGGTTAGGTTAACCGGCGTGTTATAATAGCACTAGACTACAGAAACGAATGAAACTTCACTTCTGGCTCACGCTTCGAGCAATTGACACTAGGCTAATTAGTTGATAGGATAAATGTAATTTCTCTATTTCTGGTTCTTTAATAAATAGTTTAAGAAATATAACATTTTATTTGCGCCTCTCGGGCTCGCTCATTATATCTGGCGCGCAACAAAAATAATACATAAATTTACACTAATAACACTTTATTATCGTCAAAATGGCTAAACAAGCAAAAATAGAAGATATCTCTATACCAATTTTTGTTGGTGCATTTAATCAAGCTAGAAATTGAGGTTGGTAGTTGTGTTGAAATACAAAGAATGCCACGAAGTCGTCATTGTCAAAAATTAAGATGCAAAAGATGGTATAGAAAAAAACAATTTAAAAGCAAGGTCTATAATAATGAGTACAATCTCAGATTAACAACTGGAATATATTATTGATTGCAAAACAGCATATGAATTGTTAAAGAAGTTTTTGTCAAGATGTATTTAACACAGTCTACCGCTATGCAAATAATATATAGAGGAAAAATTTAAGAGATCAGATTAAACAATTACAGTACAGTAGAAGATTTGTTGATTTCGAGAAAGTAACAAATGAGTTCTAAGTGGCCGGAGGAAAAATAGATGAACATGAGAATTTAAGATACCTACTCAAAGCACTTCCACCAAGCTATATTGAAGGCTTGATGTGATTCCAGAAGAACAAAGAACAGTTGATTATGTATGTTCTAAAATAAAAGAGAAAAATATGGTCACTAGTGACTCGGACAAGAAAAATAATGTTAGTACAATTGTAACCAAAACTAGCTAAATGCTTTATCTGTGGAAAGACTGGTCCATTGAAAAAGGACTATTATATCTTTTGTATCGACAATAGTCACTCTTTACAAACTAGTAACGCCACCTACCATAGATTATGTAATGTTATAGAAATAAAGTTCTGTTCTTGTCTACGACTCATGTCTTTTAATTAATTAGAGGTTATGGGCCCAGTGTTTTTAGTTTTAAAGTGTACAAACGACACATGAGCTGTGGAAGAAATTAAAGAACCCATTTGATGACTCAGGATTCACGAGGAGAATCAGTTTACTGAGAAGTTTGATTTCCATCCGACTTGAAAATAGCGTACGTAACACCAATTATCAAAGCAAGCCAATAATTGAGTGGTACGGGTTTCAATATCAATCACGAGTGGGTCGCATCGCTTTTGTTAGCGGAATTAATAGAAAATTATTCCCCTATGATAATGGCGATCGAGCATTGCGGCATACCATTGTCAGCAGACTCCATTAAAACAAAGTTGTTGGACATGGAAGAAAGTGGAAACGGCGGTGACAATAGCGCTGTCAGTTCGAGTGGTGCGTTTGTGAGTTTAAAGAAGAACCCGAATGTTGGTAGCACTGCGACCAATGACAATGCCCAGATGTCAAAGTCAAAGCCAAAAGTCATAACATGTTATAAATGTAATCAAACAGGGCATTACCGCAACTAATGTACAACTTCCAGCAAAAATTCGCTAAATACAAATAAAAATGAACGTACTAGCAGTAATGCGTTTAGCGCCGTGTTCCTGAATGGTGAATTTTGCAAAAGCTTATTGTAAATCCCAGGAAGAGATGAGTACCGTAAAGTGTTTTGAGTTGCTCCATGGTAACGACATGATAGCTTTTATAGCTGATAATTGATATGAGCAATTAATATGTCTTACAGAGAAATCACGCTTTGAATGTGACTAGTGATGAAATAAGAGTATACATTGCAAGACTTCTACTTACAGGATATTTAACGCCTAAGTACATGCGAATGTTCTGGGAAGTAAAAAGTGATACGCACAATGACCTAGTAGCATCAAGCATGAGGCAAAATTGATTTTTCGAAATTCAGCAATATCTTCATCTTTCAGGCAGTACATCCTTAACCCCCAACGATAAATTCGGTAAAGTTTGAGAATATTTCACAAAACTAAACGAAAATTTCGTTGCAAATTTTGAAAGAGCTGGTTCCTCACATATTTTAAATAAATAAATAATAAAATAATATTTTAATAGACGCAACTATAGTAGCATCTGGGAGACACGGCACAAAACAACATATACACGGAAAACCTACGCTGCTAGGTTCGCTAACGCAAACGGAATGGTGAAAATTACACCTTACGATATTGCAGGATTATTCAACAAAGCTTATACCCAAGTAGCAAGCTAAGACAGAGCGAGATCTGGCTTCAAAGCCACGGGATTTTTTCCCATGAATCCTGCTGTATTTTCAGAAGACGCTTTTGTTGCTGTGGATTAAAATCAGAGCCAAGTTAATGAGCAAGCAAGTTCAACTACTGTTTCTCAGTCTCAGAGACCCATGATAAATGTTGAACAAGAGCAGTTGCCTGATATTGACCATGCTGTAAGTCCTTCTATATTAAGTGAGTTACAACAGGAGGCATTTGCAGATCCAACCATATCAATTGATTTTGCGAAGTTCTATCAGTTGTGAGTCCTCTACCTAACATATCTAACAATAAGACTTCGCGACAAAAACAACATTCAGTAATTTTATCTAGCTCGCCCAAGAAAAGAGCATTTGAAGAGAAGGAGCAGTAACGTTAAGAGAAAAAATGTAAAACTAAAATAATTGCAAAGGAGAAACCAGCAGCAAAGAAAGGATGAAACTGACACATCTTAAGGAGAAGACGTTGAGAATCTTTGTGACTATGAATCAGAATATTCAGAAGAAGAGACGCTGTGTGCTATTTGCTGTGACACAGGAAAAAAATGAAATGTGGTACCATTGCAGAGGTTGCGGTAAATGGGCACATAAATAATGTTCTGGTTCTTACAGCCCAAATGATTATATTTGCGTATTTTGCTTGGATTCTTAAAATTAATTGTTATACGGTTACGTTTATATTAAGTTTTGTATTATTAAGTGAGATTTCAGACTGACATAGAAATTTTTGAGGCTGATTTCATAATTTAGTAGCTTCCATTATACGACACACAAATATGACAAACTAAAGAGTGAACCAATAAAAATATTATCTGCTTCGAGGGAAAATAATTTAAAGCAGCTCTTCATGCACGAGTAATTAAGAGACAGAAAACCTTCGCAATTTTAAAGACATCTTACGAACCTAGCTGGACCTGGAGTACCAGAAGACCTTCGTACTATATAGGCAAGTCGACTTCCACATAGTATGCAAGCAATAATTGCCTCACAAACGAAAAGCACGATGGACGATCTGGCGGAATTATCGACGTCGATCACCGCAAATGGCGTCAACATCAGCCGTCACGAAAAATACTAGCAGTGAGAACGCTGAACGTGCAAAAAAGTGTGTAAACCCTGTGACTACATAACGTCGGGAAATGCAAGAGGCGATCAGTAATGGCGGCCAGTGATTGCCCGAGTGCCGGCCGCTTACTCGTAATCGATCGCAGAACCAAAAATCAATTTTAGTGGATACCGGCAGTGATCGTTGCGTTTTCCCCCGGTCAGCCTTATCAGAACGTGAGACGACGAAGTTCGATTTATGTGCGGCAAATGGTACACAAATTAATTCTTACGGTTTTATTAACTTAAATTTAAACTTAGGGTTACGCCTTGACTTTACATGGAAATTTATTGTTGCGGACGTTACGAAAGCGATAATAGGCGTGGATTTTTTGTCTTATTACAATTTAATTGTTGATTGCAGAAACCAACGTCTTATCCCCAACACGACTACGCTTACGACCCCAGCTTCGTCTACTCACCCGTCAGATGCAATATCATAAAAAATAAAACTAATCTCTAGTGATTCCTCATACCACGACAAACTACATTACCCCGACATTACCCGTGGACGGGTAATGTCTAAAGAGGCCTGACATATACCGTACACACACACAATACAATGTACTTATCATATCATAAAAACAACACCCGGACAACCAGTATTTTGTATACCTCGCCGGCTAGCACTGGATAAGCTGAAAATTGCCAAAGCCGAATTCGAGACCATACTGCAAACTGGTATCTGTCGTCCATCGGAATCCCCATGGGCATGACCTCTTCATCTAGCGCCAAAGAAAAATTACAACTGGCGACCTTGTGGTGACAACAGGATGCTCAATGCTCGGACGAACCCAGACAGGTACCACATCCGTCACATACAAGATTTCGCCCACAGCCTCTCCGGTTGTACTGTATTCTCTACAATAGATCTGGAAAAAGCGTACAATCAAATTAGGGTCAATCCAGATGACATTCAGAAAACCGCCATTACTACGCCGTTCGTACTTTACGAATTTCCTTACATGACGTTTGGACTTTCTTAACGCAGGACAGACGTTTCAGCGTTTCGTCGACGAAATGCTCACAGAGTTAGACTTCACATATGCTGTCTTGGACGATTTCCTAGTATTTTCAAAAGACCAACAGACCCACTAGAGATCATTCGATTAACACCTCTGCTCGTACGTAGGCTCCTGGTTCCTCTCTCGTAAGAAAGCCGCTTCATCACTCACCCCACTACTGCTCAACTTTTAATATTTGTTCACGGAATCAATAGGAACTTTAATGTCAGAGTATATAAGTATATGTAAAGTTTGAAGGGAACGACTACAGGGGAAGATTTGCAACTTAGAACAAGCCCTAGTATCGGTATAATTACCATGGGGAAAATTTATAAGTGTAACAACTGACAGAGGTGCGGTACTGAAAAGACTTTTTTGATCTCAGAATAGAAATCAACACATTTCTGAATGAAAAAGGCAAACCTATTCCACAGCTAGCAGATACTCAATGGTTAATAGACCTTGGATTTTTAACAGATATAACTCATGAATTAAATATGCTGAATATAGGGCTTCAACTAATCTCTAATATGCACACAGACATAAAGGTATTCCAAATGAAAATCAGACTCTTTATAGAATATATTGATGAAAAAAGTTAGATCAATTTCTAGATTGTAAAAAGTGCTCTCAAGGAAGCTGGAATTAATTTTCATTGGAAAAGTCATAAAATAAAGGATATTTTAGTACAACAGCAAACTCAATTCAGCGACAGATTTAGTGATTTTGAGAAAGTTTCAAGGAAACTGAAGATTCTTGCAAACCATTATATCTCTAATCAAATAATGCTCTCAAAAGTTCTTTCTACGAAATAAATGATCTTGTTAAATTCTATGGCAGCTTGCTATGTGATTTTGACTACTTGAAAAAGTTTGCTAAGCAGTTAATTACCATTTTTGGTAGCACTTATCTATGCAAATAAACTTTTTCAATAGTAAATTATAGAAAAAATAGAAAACTTTGCTTTTTGTCTCACAGATCAGCATTTGAGAGCCATTCTATGAATTGTGATTACAAATATGACAGATAACATACAAGAAATAACCTCATAAATGCAACCTCACACATCACACTAAAATTTGTGTAAAATCAGTTTACTATTTAGATTTATTTATTTCATTTTTATCACTATAAAGCCCAAACATATAAATGTAATGTAAGTATGATGTGTAAGAATTAAATTCCATGTCTTTTAACAATTTTTAATAGCATTTTTATTTTTCTTTTTTAATTTGGGCTTCTATGGTTAATATCATGACTGTTGCCTGCCTTTAGTTTATTTTGCCACCTTGTGGCCCTTGCCTGCCAAGAGGTTGCAGATGCTGCCTTATAGTAAAGAATTATAACTTTACTAAAAACCATCTAAAACACCGTTGTCAAAATTAGGCCATATGTTAATCAAATTTTCAAGACCCAGCCGTATAATCTCTTACTATTTTCTAGAACTTAACCATGAAATCACTCATATGGTCATTATTGAGACTTAAGAACAAACATCCTAACGTTCGATCATTGATGCTTTTAAACATTTATTTATTTAACTTAATCTTTCATTGGAATTGTGCATTATATTGTTATAATATAACGCACCTGAGTAATAACTAGATTTTTGGAATAACTACTGATTACAAAGTTGCTCTTTCCCACGGATTCCTATCAAAAAATCTTCCATCCTAAACACCTAACAATCACTGAGTGATGCACAAAAAACACTACGACACAATAAGGAACACCGTTGAAACGCCCGCGGATGCAAACTCGCGTTAGTACCTATTGACAAATAGTATTGGGTGGCTTGTCTGCAAATAAGTTGAGCGCCGCCGTGGATTGTTGGATTCCAGGGCCGAGTGGTTACCAGGACAGGATATCAGCTCCGTACACCTGCGCGATTTTTAGCGAACGCTTTATTAATCAAGATATTATTGACAATGACAAATGTCAATTGTATTGTGAAATGGCAATGTTCCCGTAACACAAACTTTTATATCATTAGACTATCTTAGTCTCCTGTACACCCAGATAGTTGAGCTTATACATTACAATTACTTTGTTAATTATAAATAAACTCATTGAATTTAACATATACATATGATAAATGATTAATTATGTTACTTTAAATTGTTGTAAAAATATTTTTTAATTAAATAGATATATTTTCTTACCAGATTATTTTGAAGTTTTAACTAAGTACAAAAAAGAAATTTATGGTAATTGGAAAGAGTATTTCAATGAAATATCTAAAAATAAGGGAATTTGGTATCGCACCATGCAACGTGAGCCTCCTCACATACCTTAGTTTGCCAGATTAAAAATAAACAGGTTATATATTACTACAGCTTAGTTCGTTATAGTCTTAGGTCTGGCCATATTACGGCAATCAATTTATTGATTAAATAAAACAACATTCGTTGTAATTATTGATGATGTTTTTAAAGTATTTTTGATTTATAATAGGTTTTTATCAGCAAGCTACTTTTAACATTTAAACTGTTATTTAAGTGATGCTTTAATATTATATTATATTTTCCATATAATTAATAGTTTACAATAATTTTATGTTTGTTATTCATCATGAGATCATTTGTACAGTCATTTAGATGTGATGCCATTGCACAGTCGTTTTTATTCTTTATGCTTGTTTCAATACAGCGATCTAAGTTTTTCTCTAATTTTTTCATTAATTTATCATCTTTCTCATAAAATTTACGCACTAATGAAAGTAAATTATCTGTAATAAATATCTTATTATTGACGTAACACAAATTTAAAAAACTATCGAAGAAATATTTAAACATACGAACCTTTATGGATTTTTCCGTTTTCAATAACACCGTTCCGTTTTAAAACACACGCAATAAGACATTCGCCGTGTACAGGTGATTCCTTCATGGGTGACAAACTTTTTATTGGTCTTTTATCATTCTTCTGAACTTCTTTAAGGCATTCGGACATATTCTTTTTAAATTGCTCAACGTGACTCTTGACTTCTTTAGGAAATGAACTGTATGACCAATCCGGCTCAACATTTCCGTGATTGTGAGTGTTGACTTTTGTAACAAAATGAAATGTATTTTTCTATACTCAATTAATGATAAAACACCATATAAAATGTTAAATGGTTCCCATAAGTGGTGGCCATTTAATTAATATTAACCATTGTTTAAACTGTAAAAGCGCCAGCTACCAACTAAGATATTATGTCCCTTGTGGCTGTAATTACACTGGCTCACTCATCCCCAAATGGAAATACATAAACAAGAACCCATTCTTATAAAAAAAAAAACTTTATACATCTCACCACTTTTTACACGATTTTTCTTTTGAAAGATCATGTTTTTCGTTATGATAGTATCTTTGTCGATTTTTATATTATGCTTAGTGTCCATCCCTAGCATCTCTGCATTATCCTGACCTTTTTCGCCCGTAACAAATTGAAAAATTGTTATTAAAATGAAAAGGTAGGATAACATATTTTTTTTAAAGAATTTCCTAACAAAACTGTTAATAAGCCGATTAACTTTTAGCTTACAAGTAAATGCTTAAATTGTTACGCGGCGCTTAATTGGTTATTATACTTTTTATGAAGCAATTTATTTAGTAAAATCAGTACAACTTTATGACTTTGGACTTGATTTATAAGAATTAATTGAAATAAAAATTGCCGTTTTATATTTTTTTTTATTTCGGCAACATTTTTTAAGACTTAGTGTGCATGAGCTATTATGCTGATTGAAAAGTGAGTGAATAAGTCTACATTATGCTTTGATAAAAATCTGCACGAGCGATTTAAAAGTCATAAAATAGTAAAAATAGGATTATAGGGTAATTTTATTTTTTATTATCAAAATATTGTGACTTGCTTTGAATGCGAAGCGGAATCGCACTGCTCTATAAAAAGCAAAAAACATAGCTTACTTTAAATTATTGTTCTCAACTTTATTTTGATCAGCATTCACCTACATAATTATAAATAACATAAAAACTGAAGACAATTAGTCTGATTCATATATTATTAAAGTGTGAACGATAACTCTTGAAATAATAATAAGTTATTTAACAAATGAGAATATTCGATTGCTGTTAAAGCAAACTTCGTTGCTCTTTATCGTAATATATATTAAACTAGTAGTCGCCAGTGGCTTCGCTAGCGTTTTTGGTGTTAGGCATAAAAAAGCGGATGGCCGAACATACTTTGGCATGTATAATATTTCTTTTATTCTTCTGCAAATCCGACTAACATTACAATTAACACACTATATCGCAGATCGCATATGTTAGTCTCTGGAGTCACATGAGACCCGATTAAACTTTAATTAAACTTATTGCATGAAATCTCTGAATGACTGATATAAACTAACTGACATTTTATTCTTATACAAGCACATTATGGTCACATTGAGTCACCAGACCTGAAAGGTATCAATACATCTATATTATAAACCGAACTATATTCATGGCGGCATTATCTCATACTATCCTATGTAATAATCTAAATTCAAGTTAGTTCATTAATTTGTTTATTCCTTACGCTTCCTAAACTACTCAAACTATCATCGTCAACAATAGCATGCACGTTAGAAGGGGTACAGAAAACGACATTGAAACTGACCCCTTCACACGCGATCAAAACTGGTTAGTAAACAGATCTTTCTAGAAAACAAAAGATTTACATATCTTGCAAATTCAGAACAAGGCAATCTATGTGGTATTAAAGTAAACAAGGGAATTTGATGAAAAGATTTATTATTAAACTTTATAAGATTCATTAATTACTATATGGAGCAGTCAACTTCATTTTCAAATTAAAGGTTCTCTATTCTACTTTCTATCTTCATCGTAGCGCAATAAAAAAAAACACTACATTATTAAGAATAAACCGCACATTACATCGCAAGAAATAGGTTTGAGACCCGGGCTCCTGACCTCCGCTGCAACCAAGACGTCAGCTGATAGTTCTGTATGACAAGTGAAAGTTTTACAAATTTTCTCGCAAGACTCGAAACAACCAATCACGAGCATTAACGTTGTCACTTTCGAATGCGAGTCGATGTTCGATGCTCGTTAACGGCGATGTAAAAAAGTCAAACTCGCAAATAGTGATTCCGATTTTCTGTCACTAGACAGCGCTGTTTTGATTTCATAAAAATATCACTAAATGTCAACGCTATCAAATAAAATCGTAAAAACCTCGCACTAGGCAAACTGTTACGATGCACTTACATCATTTGAGCGAAATCTCAACTTAACATGTAATACTAAATCACCATAAAAATTATTAATCAAAAAAATATTTAAAAAAAAAACTAAAATATATTTTTCTTTAATTTATATTTCGTACAGTCGGTCATACGTAACATGGACTTTCATACTATTATTTTTGTATATCTTTTCGGGAGTAACAAAATCTAACCTAGAGTTAATATAATTATAATTAAATTAAATCTGTCTTGTACAATTATAAAGTAACTAATTTACATTTATGACATGTATACAGAGAATAAATGATATTTAAAAATAGAATATGGCTTAGCGGTAACGGCCGAGTGTCACAGGATGGAATGACAGTCAGTAACACTCGTTTACTGTATTAAAAAAAACATACATATACTTTACTATTCCTTATTCTAATCCGTAAGTAATGGTCGTTTTTATATTACGCCGCGTAATACTCGTTCCATTAACCATAATACAATAAGATACCTGGTATAGCGGATGATATCAGACGGTCAAGTCTGATAAAAAATAGTCTAAATAAAATTAAATTTATTTTACTGCATTTAAGACAACGTAATTCGTTAATATCGCCAGATGTGTTCACGATAGGTTTTCTAATACTTTGGTTTCCTTAACATGTGAAGCAGTAAATAGAACAATGAGGTATCTGTCTTTCTGGTATTAATAAGCAGGTCACTAGCATGTGTTAGAGCATGCTCATTAACATGCTAGTGTTATTAATTTATCATAATCAAAATGATTTTCATTATTTATTTTTTAAATCGACTATAAACTACTTAAATCTACCTTAAGACTATTTTGAAATACACGAATATACTAAAACTAATGAACAGAGAGAGATAAATGCATCTACAATGGATACTCATCAAATAATATCAAAACACTATTCATGCCATATTACTTGAACCGCATGATAATTATTTTTAAGTTTAATTTAAGAATGAATTTAAAAAATATTCTGAAAAACTAAGACTATCTTTTGAATACTATGTACAATTTCAAAATTAACTGTTTCTACAATATTTGCATAGATATGTATTAAACTAAATTGCAATATACCTTAACAGGGATGTTCCACTCATATCCATTGTCATGAAATTCTAAAATAATTTGTTTATATCTGTGCGTGTACATGAAACACTTATAATCAATATTACAAATATTAATGCAAGCTCCACTTTTATTTTGTTATATATAATTTAAAAAATACAAATACAGCTTTTTTCTATTAAGGTACAACTCAATCAATACAAAAAGTACAATAGAAACAATAAGAATATGATAAAGATAATGTTTTAACTACTTATATCAGGTATTAATCAGAAATAGAAAAACATTTACAACTCTTACGGTAAGATAATTATAATTTTATTTGATATTCATAACTTAAGTGGCTTGAGTTACCAGACCTGAAATAAAATAATTACAGAATTATTAAATATAAATCATGATATTTAAAATGAATGCATTAACTTAAATTCGACAGCACGACAATAACTTATTATCATAATTGTTGTTTCTTTTTATCTGTTTGTCAAAATCGCTTAAGACAAATCGACCCTTCATTAGATCATATTCATTTCATAATTAATATTTAAGCTACTTGAATATTAGTTGAGTAAAATAATGAAGGAAGTAAAAAAACGAAATAGTAAAAATATCGTCATCAGTAGCGTAAATAAGCATCAAAATAGCTTGAATTAGAGCGAGTCACGGACCGGCGGAGGCGGGCGCGGGCGCAGGCGCGGGCGCAGGCGCGTCGGGCGCGTCGGGCGCGCAGGCGGCGCACAGCGGCACGGCGCGCGGCGCGCTCAGCGCCCGCAGCGGCGCGCGCGCGCACACGCAGCGCGTGCACACACAGCGCCCGCAGCCCCAGCAGTGGTGCTGCACGGAGCGATACAATCGGTAGTGGTCAACGTTAGTGGGGCACGTGCCATCGGAGTCTCGGAGTTTTGTACCCGCTCTTACCTTCCTGCTGAAGTGGTCGAGTGGGGTGGAGCAGCTGCACTCCGTTACGTTCTTGATGCTTTTCCAGTCCAAGGCTACGGTGTTCATCTCGGCCTCGAGTTGAACCATACTCGAGGGTATCGAGGCGTCCACTTTCTGAAACGAGCACGTACAAAATACTAATTTCTGCCCACACAGTCCAATGTATTGATCTCTTGGTCGGCGGCTTCAGAAATCATCGTGAGGCTTGAGGCGTGAAGCGTGAGGCTTTGAGAGAAAAAGACTTAGCTCAGTTACGTTACCTATTTATAGTAACAATAAAAAGTAGATAAACAGCTGTACCTCGGTTATAAGAGGTATTTTTTGCGTGTTGGGGGAGGCTCCTCCCAGCTCCTTGAGGGGGTGGTCGTGCGTTGCGCACTCCAGCTCCGACAGCGAGCCACCCGACTCGTACAGCAGCCTATATTGTAATTAAAAGATAATTATAATACTAATGTCCTATCATTTCACATACACATAGAGACTAAAACTAAAAGTGATTGAATTTGCATAATATTTTTAACGATATATTTTTTTTAATATTATACGTAAACACATAAAACAATAAAATTTACAAAATTATGCTGTTATGTATAATATATAACAAATTACCTTGTATATCATTTTATAATCTAACAGTATTTACATTTTACTGTGATACAGAGATACAAAGAAAAAAAATCAAATAACGATCAGATAACTCAGTCGAAACCCGGACACTACTGACAAATCTCAGAATCAGATCGGGGTTTACTTGTCTTACTAACTTATTGTCTATCTGTAGACCTTCCACTTTGGTCTCGATTTCGACGGTGTCGTCAGCGCCGTTCTGGTAATTGACTAGCGCAGTCTCTCTACTTTTTTCGGCTTTACGCCCAGAAAGAAGATTCTTAAATATTGATATTCTCTGTAATAAAACACAATTATTAATTTATGTTACCTTTTAAATTAATCGCTTATTAATATAAAATTTATTTGTGGTAGATGCGAGAATCAATTTCATAGAGAAGATATTAAGGAGACTCTTACGGACGTTTGCCTATTTTACATAAACGTAACTTAAGAATGGCCCGCCAGCATATGTGTAAAAAGAAATTAGTAACAGCCTGTAAATTTCCTACAGCTGGGTTCAGGCCTCCTCTCCTTTTTAAGGAGAAGATTTCGACATATGTATGGTCAACCACAAAAAGTCGGCTCTTACGACACCCACTAGTAGATCATCTTACACTGTCAGAATAAGGAGCGTCTACGACATTTTTTCATTGGCAAGGATGCTTTTGCTCAGCATTAGCACATCATTTGCATGAGCTGTTACTTCACTTTTTATATGGAAACACTGCAATACATCGCTGGGTACTGTAGAAATAATTGTTAATATGTCAGTGGTAATAACTCTGAAGCGTATCACACAAAATAGAGTGAGGGAACCTTAGCGAGATAGTCGATGTGGTGAGTCAGGGCGCCGGAGTGCTCCACGGCGGCCGGCAGGATGTCCGCCAGCGACTCCCGCGGGTGGACGCCGCTCTCGTGCCGGCAGTACATGCCTCGCCAGAACCTGGTTTGAATATGCACGATTACAATAAAAAATTGGAAAACTAATTACGAAACGTCATCGGAGACTTGTGAAGGAGAGGGGAAGCAGGAATTAGAGGTAAAATAATTCCTCGGAGCACTCACCGTGATACAAGATTCGTTAGTCAAATAGCATGATGCACGTACAATGAATATATGCGATATAAATGATTGATTTAGAAAAAAACAGTAATCATAGTCTGTGTATTTTTTTAATAATATAAATAATAAAGGCATGCAACCGAGTGTTTATATCCAATGGCCCTCTCTCGTGACTCTTATACCAGTAATGAAAACAGCTACAGAAATATATGTAATTTAATAGAGATGATTAAATACCTTATACTCTGTGCACTCAAATCTGGTTTGAGTACATCGGGATGTGCTTTGGGGTTATAGAGGGGATTCTTGTACTCGTTTAGATGACTCGCCATGTAACCCCACAGAGAAAACGTACGTTCAGACAATCTGTAACGAGAAAAGTAAATATTTTTTATCGGACGAGCAAACGGGCCACCTGATGGTAAGTGGTCACCACCGGCCATAGGCAATGGCGCTGGAAGAAATATTAACCACTCCTTAAATCACCAATGCGCCACCAACCTTGGGAAATAAGATGTTATGTCCTTTGTGCCTGTAGTTACACTGGCTCACTCACCCTTCAGTTTTACATGTATGACAATAATTGACTTATATAAAATAACTTTGTAAAAAAAATATCATACAACAGTCAATTGCATTAATCTATGCATTCATAACTTAATATTTGTCGCCTGCGGTTCCGCTCGCTTTTTAGAGATCAGTCATAAGAAAGTTCTTAAGTCAAGCTTGCTTCCATAAAATTTGTTTCAGTGATTTGGACGTGATAGAGCAACAGACAGACAGAATTACGCATTTTCCCACTTATAATATAAGTATAACATTACAGATATTTTTATTACCTTAAATCACGGCGATCCTTCTGACAGTTCCCGATGAACGTGCCGTATTGGCACGCATGCGCGTGATCGTGTAGTGTTAGGAGAAATCTCTCGTTGAACTGGAACGCCTGTAAAACAATGTATTCGGGATGACGTCCTTGTGATTTACATCAGTTACAAAGTGTGTTTACAATCGGATGGAATCGAGATGACCCGATATCATAATTTGAATATTTAAGCGCGTTTAAGCCCGAGCGAGCACCATCACATTTTCAGGTGCCTAAGTTTTGTTTATTTCTTGTTCGGCGAGGAATTCTAAGAGTTTGGAAGAATAAAAAAATATTTAATACTCAAAAATAAATAAAAGTCATTATTATAGTTCTTTTATTTATACCATACACTTATTTCCGAGGAGATTAACAGTTTCAACTTACGATGGAATGATATTTTGCTAATGGCTTTGGTGGAGACTCATTCTAAACCAAAACCATAAGCGGAATATCACCACCAAAATAACACTCACCTCTGGTGCTTGTCTGTACAGCTGCCACGTGCAGTCCAGCAGCTGCGTGAAGACGGGAGACCGCTCCCGCGAGTCGCAAGCCACGTGACCGCAGCGAGCTGTGAATTTGTGGCCGAAGGAAAGCCAATCTTTTTCTATGAGTGCCTGAAATTTTAAAAACATATTTTGAATATATATTACGATTAGAAAATTCATTAGTCAATAATTTTATACATAATTATATATGTAGCATTTGAATTAAATACTTCTGAGCATTATTATCGTACGCTTGCCCTTAGTCGACTATTCTCAACACAAGAACGTGTGTTTTGTTTCCCAATACTTTATATTTGAAACTGTTGGCTTTTATTTGTCTGATAGAGCGCAAGGCGTTTCATGTGTTATGCAATACTAATAGTGCCACATCAAATCTTTAGGCAGCGCACTGACCTTCTTGCTTATTGCACACCATCTCTTTCTATCCCTCTCTCTTTCTCGCGCGCGCTCACTCTGCAGTGCACGCCCACTGTCTCTCTCTCTCTCGCACGTACAGTTCGTCTCGCTCGCTCACCTGGTAGCCGTTGATGGTCCTGTAGTGCGGCTCGAGGCAGAGCGCGGCGAGCGAGCACACTTGCGCGGTGCGGTCCCAGCCGTCGCTGCAGTGCACGCACACACTCACGCCGCTCTCGATCGCGCTTGCGATCCACCAGGACGTGTCCAGGATGGACCTGTTGTAGAGGGGAACTCGCTTGAGAATATTGCATTTTATGTAATAAACTTGAGGCATAGGTAGAAGTCATACTTTATATGCTTGAGCCAACCCGACGATTCCAGTCCATTGAGAAATGATGACATCGTTGGGCTGTTTTGTTCGCAAGCTAAAACAATATATATTTTGTTAGTTACATAAAATAATTGAAAAAAAAAAACTTAAATGAAAAGTATTAAAGTTTTGAAAGAAACTTTTGGATCTAGGCATTTTGCAAAGTAATTATTGTATAAGCTGTCATAGAAAATGCTTACTTTCGACTATTTTTTGTAAACTCTTCCTCATGACGTGGATATTCCCGATGCCCATGAACTGAAACTTAATATTTTCGTAGAAGGCTTCATTTTCATATCCTTTACCGGCAGCTCGGTTCACCATTGCGTTTATCTAAAAAAAAAATACAGTATTTGCAAAATAATTCATTACATTTGCTGTAGATTCCTACCGACAAGTATTGTAGCAACGTGGAGCTTTCTAGCTTACAAGAGGGAAGGTTTTAGATAAGCAGTGGCATATTTACAGGGTTGCTTTAGTTTTATTTCCAGATTTGCCTTTAGTGTATTCAAAATCTAAATCTTTACTTAATAATAATTGTACAGTAACTACTTTAACTTTTATTTGTATTGAGGCCTTAATGCCTTAAGATATATATAATACATATATTTATTGACAAAATTGTACCACCGGTTCAGATTAAAATACCTTTAACTTAAAAAAAAACAGCGAACGAAACTCAACGGGTTCGGGTATCTTCTATTTTTAAATAATATATTGTATTTAAAATTAAAATGGCACGAATGCAGTGCGTTGCCGATGTGTGCAATTATTATTATAATTATCTTTGAAGTCGTTAGTTTTCAAATACTATATTTAACCTTTCCAAATTTAGTTTATATATGTTAACATAACATCTCACCCTGGGCCTTGTGTCTACAACATACATGTAACCGCAGTTGGGATTCGCACGCCGAATAAGATCCAGCATCTGTTCGTCTTCCATACATCTGTAAACATTAACATATATTAAGCCCTGTCCGAGTACATTGTAAAAAAAGTGTGCGCTTATTGGTAAATGGGCTAAATAATTTCTTAGGATTGTCCATTGATTTATTCTAAGTTCTAACCTAAATATGTTATGTTGATTAGGTGTTGTTATAATTATTGTCTAATCTACTCGTTCTAGTGTTAATACCATTACAATAATGACCAATATTGAATCAAATAATTTCACTATAATAATCCCAGAGACAAACAGAAAAAAATCAAAACTTTTGTGCCACATCTGCGCGACCGTCTCGGCTTAATCTCTGAACTAACTTCAACTCCCGCTTTTCCCTATTCTAATAGTATACATATAAGCAGCATCCGTCCTCTTGCTGAGCTCATCGACCAATGACGTGCGAGTAAGTAGTTAGTTCTCTAAAAGTTCGACTTGTGGTATGAACTAAAGAATGTTAAGTTTATTGTTTCCTATCCAATAAAGGACTCACCGAGCCGAGAATCCACTCAATGGCTGGCTGCATCTAGCAATAGCTGCTTTATTGTGATGTAAATAAGCGAGAACTGGTAATCGGCCTCGCGACCTGAAGCTGGCGCTGCCTAAGAGCACAGCTGTAGAGGCTCGTGCTGGTACGTATATTTCGCTTGGATACGTGTCGCAGAGCTGTAATATTGATTTTACCCAATAAAATTATATATTACTCGAAGTCATGTTGTTGTTTATTCGAATCTCAAACCGTTTACAAACATTCTTTAGATGAAACTCCATAATTATCACTCTAAACAAAGGAAAATCCAGTACAACAAACTATAATTTTTATTTTTACACTTTACCTACAACATATATTTCTATCTACTCGCAATAAACGTAAATTTCAATAAAAACGAATGAAATGAAATTCAAATTCTATTTGAAAGTTATTAAAATTATCTCCTATTCATATTTCACGACTGGATCCAAACTATGATAAATGTTCGAATATAATATTAGCTTACTTCATATTCCTTGTTGGCGTTACAAAGGACCCACTGTTCATTCGGTACATTCATCCTTTGATACTCGGTCTGTATATCAAAGAAGTTCCAGCCGGCTGACTTCGGTAAATCATCCGGAGTAGACTTGTAGTGGAAACAATATAATTCGTCCAAATGAACTGCAATTAAGATATTATTTTATAATGAGAAAAATAAAATTTAAAATAGAATATCGAAAAATGCTTATTACTAAGGAATGAATATTGAATTAATATAAGTACACTGTAAATGTAATCGAAATAAGTATTGTGTAATATCAACCATCTACTAGTAAATTTCAGTAGGCAGGCTAGCAAATGGGCCACCTTATGGTAGGTAGGTAGTCACCACATCCCTTACATCACGAATACGCCACCAAATTTGGTGACTAAGATATTTCCATGAATCAAATTATCGGGGTCGTATTAAGCTAAGCATTTTCCACACTAATACATAACTTACCTGGCTGACTTAATCTCAAGAGTGTCTGATGCATCTCATGACAATCCCTCTCACGCGGTATCACGAAGAATACCGACTGAAAGGTTTTGGTACGAACGAGCAACGGCGACCCCGTTGTGGTTATTGGTAAACGTTCGACAGACGATATGTGCATCAGAAGAATCTAGAAGGAGTAACATAACATAATTAAAGGTAGCCTTTGATAAATAATAATACCTACGTATCCATACCCACATAGACGAATATTGGGGAAAAAAATAAAAAATAGGTTTTCTTTTAGGATTGTTTATAAAAGACGAAAAAACTATTATTCAATAATACCAGTTTTAATCGTCTTTTATAGTATTAAACTAAGCGTGATAAAGGACTGATCGCATCGCATTGATCTATGATGAAGAATGAAATAGTCGACTTTAATCGACAGTTCTTCTTATGATCGTCATATCATCGATATTTTTTATTCATGAAACTGAATTCACTGCCATCAACATGTCGTCTTGTAAATACATTTAAAGCAACAGTGATAGAGACTTGACTTTAATCAATAGTGGATAGGTACCCAACCATCACCCGATAGACCAGCATCAGTCGATTAGCCACAACTTTATTTTAATAATATTTTGTCGTTAATATTAGTAGTTGCATGGGGAAATGGGTCAATTATTGGTAACAGTTCACCACCGGCCATAAGCATTGGCGCCATAAGCATTGGCGCCATAAGAAATATTAACCATTGCTTATATCACGAATGCGCCACCAACATTCGGAATCATTGTGACTATAATGCATTGGCTCATTCCTCCATAAAACCGAAACACAAAAATACTAAGTATTTCTTACCCGGTGAGCTAAAGTTCTAATATAAATAAAACTACCGCACCTATAAAAAAAATGCTGAAAATCTATTTTAGAAAATCTTTTAGATTTTAATTGAAAATCCCGTTTTCGATAAGACATTTAAGAAACTATTTTATTCAATCACAGTAGATCTCTAAAATAATACCTAATTAGGTACGTATACATACAATATCCTACACATGGTATAAATTAATATAAACGTGTCTTAATATTGTGGAGAAATCCTTGTTTCCTAAAATAAGGAATAATAAGAGAAGTTGTATCTACTCATTTTACGAATAAGATATTGTCCATGCGCCAATTGGAGTCACATTACGTATCTCACAATTTGTATTGCTATAATTTTCTTCGATGCCAACGTTTCAGTTATACCGCCTCGTTTTCCAGTGGCTAGCTTATAGCCCCCGATGTTCTGGGCCCCAAACCCCGAGTCAGGTCAATCAAAATCAATATCAAAATTTTCTTTATTTAAATAACCTCATAAAAGCACTTTGGAATCGTCATGTTACAGTGTTGAATTAAATTTAAAGCTACGACCAGTTCGGAAAGTATATTCTACCCAGAAGAACCGGCAAGAAATTCAGTTACTCTTTTCCACCAATTTTTTTATACATCCTGCCTAGATGTCAATACACTAAGTCCACGCTCATTTATCTTTAATATAGTCTTAAATTGAGCAATATGCCTTATGTATCAATGTGTTTTTAATATGAGCTTTAAATTTTTAATAGGCCAAGTTAAATAAAAAAGTTTTTATGTTTTTCTCTCGAGAAATTCTCAATAGTAACCCGGGTTGTCAAAGTAGATTAGTGTACTCTATTGCTTCGTAAAAAACACGTAAAGCCGTTGATCTTGGACTTTCTTTCCTGAATTATTTTCGGTCTTGACTGATTGCCGTCCCATCGGACTATATGAGTGAGGTTATATAGAGGGCACATATGTTTGCACACAAACATGTACATTAAAATACATTATGCGCAAATGTCTTGTGTTCCTCGATAAAGGAACGAAGAACATCGTCCTCATCAAACAGTGATAGAAATTATGCACTTACCCATGTCTCTTTTCTCATTTCATGATCGACAAATATGAGATGCGTCGTAGCGAAGTACAGCGTACCCTTTGATGGATTTCGAAGATTATATTTATCCAACATCTGAACGTTCTCCAACTGCAACAATATGATTATTGATAAATATTTAAAACTCGATAAAACAAAAACTAAATCTGTTTCAGTTGCTAAAGTTAACGCGTCCAGATTATGTCACAAATCTTGTAATTCGGTTACCGAATGAATTATTACACAATTTTTACTTATAATACTATTATTAGTTAATCGTGTTGTTTTTTTTTTATAATAACCTTCAGTCACTCTCTTTCAGTCTCATCAGATATCCTATCGCCAGACAACACTTAGGATTGCTGTGTTCCGATTTGAAGGATGAGTGAGCCAGTGTTTACACGTACACAAGGGATATGATATCTGATATTGGCGATGTAAGTTTTTAGTTAATATTTCTTACAGCGGCAATGTTTATGACCGCTGGTGACCTCTAACCATCAGGTTGCCCTTTTGCTCGTCCTTCTATACATACAATACAAAAAAGACTATTTTCCTAGTTAATTTCCTCGCTAACTTTCAAAGCTGTAAAATAGTCTATATCTATATTCAATCTTAAGTAATAAATCACAGTCGTAATTAAAGCTTTATAGTCTGACCCTTTGTGAGTTTTTATTTTAATATTTAATATCCAGCAAAAAATAATAGTTAGTTCTGTAATAGTTTGGGCCTTTATTGTAGACCTGTTTATATAAATTATGAACAACGCGTTAAATAATTAATCGTATAATGAGATTATTTTAAATTATGTCTCTGTTGAGGTGGCTTTTAAATATAAATAATAAAGTATGCTCTCTAACCCTTGGGAATCAACTAATTTACCTGGATTTAAAATTTTCTATGTGTTGGCTAAAGTTTTTATTAATACGAATTAGTTTTATCAAGATACGTGTCGAGAGGAAAAGAGAAGATTAGAAAGTTTTAACAAAACTTGCATTTGCTGCCTTTGTGTTTCCAAAAATATATTTTTATTGCCCTTTTAAATTATTTTCGAATAACAATTCTTACTTTTTGTCGTTAATATTGTTACCTATTACGATGCAAAAAATCAATACTATACCTGGTTTTTCTATATTTGTTAATACGTTGTATAAATTTAATTGAAATGTACTTTAATGTATTTAACTAACAATTGCTAAAAGCAGTAGCATTGGATTGATAATGGCATAATTATTCATTGATGTTTGTAAAAGGTGTGTTCAAATAAATAATTCATTGATCTAACAACATTTCCAGAAACCCCGTCTAAATCTCATTACATCGCTGTTTCACACTCCCTTTGCACAAAATATATTTTCTTAAGTAACGTTTGGTTTGTCTGTGTTTTAACATTAAATATTTATTACTTCGTAGGGAGGATAATAAATAATTACATACTTTTGTATGTGATGATCTAAAGGTACTACTCATCATATTTAAAAAAAATAATAGATCTAGTATATCCAAGTACTTCTCTCCCTTAATTTTCTTTGAAAATATGAGAATTATTATATAAATAAATAATGAATTACGTTTAGGGGATGATGAGTTTTTTCTTTCAAATGTCAAAACAATAATAATAGTGAGAGAGGAACTAATGTTTAACTAAACAAACGCTGTGTTGTTGTTTAAATGACAAGTTAACATTAGACAAAACATAACGAATGATACTTTATTTTCTGATTTAGCCGAGCATTCGTACCGCACCGTATCACTTTACAATGATGAAGTATATCGTGTGATCACTATCAATGATGAACATAAACGGGAAATGCATCCATTATTTTATCATTCTTAGAAATCGATTACAACGTTCCAAACGTTTCATTTGCTGGGTTAAAATCCTTTAGATTTAATTCATCACATTGTTTTTTATATAGACAGTAACTACGTTTAGAAAATACAGAGGGTATTGCCAAAAAGATCCATGTACCGTTAAAACTCTACTTACGGTTATTTTTTTATATATATGGCAACATAATAGTAATTCGAAATAGATCATAAATAGAAACCGTCACAATAGAGAGATAACCTTTTTGCTTAATTATTGTCAAGTTCAATTTTTGTTTTTATTTCATGGTTTATTTCTTTTTAATTTGTAGTAGTATTTGTTCTTTCATTTTATTGTTCATATTTATATTTTTATTGTAAAGATATATTAGTGTAGGAGTGTAGTGTTTAGTTTTTTGTTATTTAATGTATGTATAATGTAAACGCCTGTAGTGGTGTATCACACTGTACAAGAATTTGTTTGTGTGTGTAAGTGAATATTTATAGCTTTTAGTGAATATATAGTAAGGGTACACTTAAGCTACTCGATAACAAACTGTATTTAGACATATTTTGTTCTGAAATTAAACTTCAATTACAGTTTAATTAATTATATTATCATCCCTTTTGAATAATATTACTTCAAAACTATCAAAGTCAAATCTCGTTTCGCAAGTAACCGCTCGAGGTGAGGAGTAAGGAGTCCTTAATTTCGAATAAATTCTGGGTAGGGGAATATTGCTATGGAAACATTGCCCGAGGTGACTTTGTAACAATTTCCAAGTTTGTAAATGAATGCGTGTACTAGACGGCGGCTTTCATTATTAAGAGTGTTGTGTGGTTTTTGTATGAAGAGGATTAATTATCCTTATATTGTAATATATTTGTAAGTTATATTGAAATCTAACCAGTACTTACAAGTACTACGCAGCAGAGATACTATTTAAATAATAAGCTTTTGGTCGCTAACAAATATCAAAACATACTTTATTAAAGCAGGTTCTTACAAGGACTTTACGAACGTCATTTAAAAAAAAAAAAGAAATTACCGGGAATACCCTCCAAGAAACAGTAGTTACTTTTTTCCCGATAATGAATTACACGAGCTTGTAAATTAATTACAACGTCATCATTATTCGTCTCAATATATACTAAATTTTCTAAAATTATAAAAAATTCGTATCGACCATACCAAATTTCCAGCAGCGTTGATAAATCGTCCGTCAAAATATCGTTACGCCGAATGAATATCCAAATGATCGATCAGTTTCAAAGCATATAAATGTCAACAAAGTTTGATTAAATTAGGTTTCAACCAATCAAATTGTTATATAATATGGGTACATTTACTTAAATAAAGTTTTTACAAGAAACTAATTAAAACATAAGAGGTTATTAACGCTCTAGAAACGATGAAAGGAGTTAAATTAAAAATTATCTAAACAAACTGAGATAATTACAAAATGACTACAGAAAGATGTTTTAAAAAAATATGTGTAAAGAAAACCCTTTAAAGTTTGTCCCTTTTATCTCAACTCTAAGCCGTCTTCTTTTTCACTGTCAGAGGCTAATCTGTTTTTATTGTTTGACGTAAGCCTTAAGTTTGAAGCTGTTTTAAATAATATTAAATATACAGTATCCAAAAGATGATGTGATCCATTAATAATAACACTTGAATCTTTATCTGAACTTTTCTGTTTTTCATGATTTATACGCGTACTCGGCAATTTAGAAAACCATCTTGGGATAACCTGTATTTCTTGGCATTATTATATTTTCACCCACCCATCAACTCACATTGGAACAGAAAGGTAGAATAGCCTTTAATAAACTTCTTGTCAGAGTTCTTTACCATATTGGTGAATTGACTTCTTTATTACTGATAATTTATTGACAGAATAACTCAACACCTTTCATAAGCCAAGTCAGAATTCGAACCCAAGACCTCGAGATTTTATAGTTCATAAACTAGCAACTAGTCAAACTAGATCGCGTTGTTGGTTGACAAGTACGATTAGTGACAGATACAACGATCAGTGTTTTCAATAAAATTTCCTTCATAAAACCTATTCAAATAGAAGTAGGAAGAAATATATATGTTATATACAATAAATAAATACGCTAATTCTTACATTTGAGGCCGAGAATCAAGGTCGGGTCAAAGTGAACGCGATAAGCCTGTCATTTCCATATCACAGCAGTAAAAACCTTCTAAGAGTCAAGTTAAATTAATCACCACATAGCATACAGCGACCTCTTTCTTAAGTTATGTAGAACATATGTTATAGAGTATATTATACTATAAGTATTAAAAAACATATAATAAATTTATTTTTAATCTCCCTTTTTCGAACAAATCTATTTCAGAATTAAATGAAATATCGGTCTAATTAAAATGGGTCTAATAAAATGGGACAACTAATCGTTCGGGATCAAGTTGTGTAATAAATATACAAAAAAAGTGTGTTCTCCATTTTCTTAAAATTTATTATGAATCCACCACTATCACAAATTATCGATCATATCACAGACTTTGCCCTCGATGTCTTAATTATCTCATCGGAATTCCTTGCACGACGATAATACGACGATCATCTGAAAAAAGGGAAGCTATTCACAGTGTCTCAATCCGACCGACATTGTTGTTTTTTCACAAGAAACCTCTCTGTATTGTGTATCTTTTCATCGATAGTCTCTTGACCTTCTTCATATTTAATATGAGACAATTCTATGTTGTCATAAATTAAAAAAAAATAACCCTAGTAGATTTTAAAAGGTGATTTTTTTTTTGTTAAATTAATAGTAGACATGATATTCAATACAAAGGGTTAAAATGTATAGTATTTAGTAATTAATTAACTAATATTTTTTATTAATATTAACATCGGGTTAATTGGCGCTTATTAATTGTCAGGAACAGTAGTAATAGTAAAATTTACCAAATTTCTAAACCTGTTGACGTTTCATCAAATCAAAATTTCATAAAAATACCGTACAATATAATACTTACTTATGAACATTTGTATAGCTGAAGGTTGATTAAAATCTAATCACATCTCAATTTTCGATCCTGTAAGTCCAATATCACCGCATATGAAGTACGTGCACGTATTTAATGCAAATTTTTGAGAATAAATAAATTAATAACTTCTAATGATTACAATTTTTAAAATACATCATCTGTTACATAATTTTTTCTGTTATCAATAACAAGATTTGACTTTTGTAAATATAAGACGCACCACGCCACACCTGATATAAGAAGTTTATGGATTATTTCAGCTTCAATGCAAAGGAATTATAATATTATTTAGAACTAAATGTTCTAAGTCAGAAATATATTATAAAAAAGGAATTATATTGGGAAAATAACAAAAGTACTCAGTGATTACAAATTGAGAATATTTTTTTAAAAATATATCATTTACTTCGATTAAGAGGCATTTTTTTCTTATCAAATGGATTTTTAGTAGCATATTTAACAACATCCTCGACCATACGTTGAAGCGGTACTGTTTGTTGATCTGCTAGTGCTAGCAAATGATTGCGGCGTTGATTTAAAGTGTCCATTGTGCGATAGGAACATGATTCTAAAGCTTCTCCTGCTTTTACGAGCGCGGCACACGATTTAATTGCCTCAGTTGCAGCAAATTTGCCTCCTTCGAAGAAAAGTTTAATCCGTGACATAAATTTTACGTTGGAAATTCTTGCTTTTTGTAAACTATTCTTAATTATATCTTTATAACTATTTATTGCCGAATCTAAGGATTCTTCAAATAGTTGCCTATGCTTTCCCAATCGATGTGCATAACTACTCATTTTTAGTCTCTTAAATTCAGGATCGATCGGTTCTTTAACCAATAACATGTCCATATCTGTTTTAATAGTACTTATCCATTTAGTAAAAGGATATAAATCCGGTGCATCAATCGCCTTAAATTCGGATGCTTCTATAGGGAGCCTATCAATTATATTATACATGGCATCCAAGTGGGAATTAAGGCGTGATTCATGAAATCGTATTTCTGAAAATCGTGCTTCACGAGCAGCTTCTATTCGTTCTTTGCGTATGCTATGACTTATTAGTTTTAGAGAACATCTCATATTTACGAGTGAAGATCTTTCATCCACCCATTTTCTTGACTGTCCGTTCAAATATTCAGAGATAAGAAGTAAAATATTATCAAAAGACTCCAGGTAATTATTAATACAGAGGTTTATTTCCTGTTCTTGAAGTTGAGTTTGAAGCATAGCCTGCAAAATCGGTGCACGTAAAGACAAAATTTCCTGCATGTTTGATGTAGGATCTTCAAAAGTCATTGAAGTTTGTATTAATTGCGCTTTATAATGTTTATCTAATAAGCAGGAAAACTCAGAACTTATAATAGCAAACATGGTTAAAGGGAATTTCATGAAATCTTCAATCTTAGCGTATTCAGCTTCCTTTTGTATACAAAAGGTGTCTCCTTTCTTGTTTAAATCATTATTGATAACCTCAAATTGTTGTAGAAGTTTATCAAAGTCAGGAGCATAGCGCATTTGTTCTAATGCTATATTAAAGCTAACTTCAGTCGAAAGTTCAATTGCATCAAATGTCGTCTGCGTATCGTCCAAGCTTAGCGTCATGAATTTTTGGACTAAGAACAAACGATCTGCATGGTCATTGTATATACGACATAAGTCTGATAAAATTAAGTATATGTCATGAAGACGCTTAAAAAATGTAGTCAATTTTTTTTGTAGATTTAAAACATCGGATTCTATTATTTTGAGTATATTATTTAAATTTTCATTAGTATACTGTTCATTACATTTGGTTAAGAGATCGAAAGTATCACTGATAATGTTATTCAAATTTAAATCTTTAAAACTACTCCTGTAATTTAATAAATTACTACTTCTATTTTCAACACTATTGTACAAACCGTCTAATTCAACAGATATTTTCTGAAGTGCTATAAAACAAGCAGTATTATATGCTTCTAAAATTTCAGAAACATACTTTTTAACTTGGTCTAAATTCACCAAGTTTAATACGTCTTTCGATGTTTGATCTTTATTATATTCAATGCTGGACTGTTTTCCAAAGTTAGGATGCTTCAACAATGGTGAACTTTTGCTTTCAACCATTTTAGCACTATTAAGACAAAATTCATTAATCATTGAATGTGCATGTACAATGCGTTCCTCCAATTGTAGTCGAAATTGTGCTTCCAGCTCTATATATGCCCTGGAGTTGCTAAGTAACTGATGATTTATATCATAAATCTGTTCATCAAATTCATGCAGTAAGCTTGAAGGTGGCTTGTGTCCAACATCTATCAGATGTTGAAACTGACGCTTCAAAATTATTTTTAATTTATCTGCTCGTCGCCTCTCCAGACCAAGAGATTCCAGTTTAAATTTTGCGAGATTTTCTTTTCTTTGTATAGATAACTTTGTTATCTCTTTAAGGGCATTATTGCGATCTTCTCTCGATAAAGGTACATTGTTAGATTTATATTTTGAAATTATTTTTTTTATATCCGAGTCACTATCTTGGATGTCACACAACAAAATTTCTGCAATATTTCTCACTTTTGTATTAATATCAATATTAATAGATTTTGCTTCGTCTAGTAGATTATTAAGAGCACTTTTATGATTCATTTCGCGTTGTTTAAGAAAATTTATAAGAATTGGGCCGCAATTTCGAGGCACCAAATTATCAGGCAAAGCTGAAACCGCTGCTAAATCATCTGAGCACCCTGCAAATGCAATCAATGGTTTTTTCGCTGTTTGATTACAGGCGCACTTAATTTCTGTAGATTGTAAACTTTTCTGGTTCATATTGTTTTAAAATAAATAAATACTTTAAAAATAAAGTTTGCAATCAATAAAATCATCGAATATACAATACAAATGTCACGTCACATCATAAGTATGACAAAAGCATAAATTATTTTATAACATGTACAAAAAGGTTTTACAGAAAACACATATTTAATTTTTTTCTCGATTGCGATGTGATTTTTTTTTATGAATGGGTAATACATTTATTTACAGGTTTTGTGGATGAATCAACTAAAGCACGCAAGACTCGAAAATGATCTAGACGGTACTCGGTAAACTTTAATATACCATATTATGAATATAATTTCCATTTGAATTGTGAACATTCACAACGTTTACAAAATTATGTCATAACGTGAAGTTGTATGAACAGCATAAATAATATATACAATGTTGTTGACAGATCTGCATAAATTTACAGACTAGCTACTCTGAATTAGCATGAAAACAATCATTTAATTTAGAATATAAAATATATTTTTATTGTACAATATACATATTGAACTAACCAATTGTTATTCCACTTCAGAGTTTATGACGTTGCCATTTTGAGTGTGTTCACGACGTGGTAAGGATTTTGGTTGGAAGAAGAGAAAATAGCCAGGGATAACTAGTTATAAATTATTAACATAAAATGGTAAAAAAATACTATAACATATGTATATACGTGAACGTGTTGTCATTATATAAAATGTTTGTCAATCGTTCTGAGATGAGATTATTATCAATCTCGACAACCTATGTATCTAAGTTTCTTCTCATTTTTTATAAAAGTATCTTTCTTTCACCATTCTTCTACTTTAAATTGTCACAATAAGTACATATATACGAAAAAAATTCAAATTTTTTACTTCTCTGTCAACACGTTCTCCAGACACATAGTTAATGAGAAAATATTAATAATTTAATATTCATCTTAATTTCTCGCTTGAGTTGGCTGATTTACTAAACAGCTTTCCTTGAACATGAATAATAATTAAATTGATGGCGCACATTAAGATTTACGACGCAATATCCAAATTAAAAACTTAACACTCGAAACGTATTTACTCGTATATTATATATATTTAAGTAAAACTTAAGTCCACCATGTTACATTGTGTTAGTAAAATATACGTACATATACGCCATTCCTAACACTATCAATGCGCTGTTGAGATCTGAAATGTACTTTAGTGACTGAAATTAGTCCGTCTCTTTAGGGAGCCTAATTTCCCTTTTAACCAAACACATCAAGGCAAAGTATTTATGTTTGACGGTAGAATAACTAATGAGCGGTTAGTACTTAACCAAAAGGACTAGCAAAATCGCTCTACGTGGCTTGCTTCTCTATTTGAGAATATCTAATGAAGTTTATCTGATGTTGTGATTGCGGGAGCTAAATCATTCACTTAGCACGAGCTACATATCTCGAACCAATTTTATTTTATTTTATAGGCATAACCAGAACGAATTATCATATTTTTTGTGTTAGTAACCCAATTTATTATAAAATAACTTGATTTTACGCCTGATCTTTCATTTGACATAATACTGCTTAGTCTGTTATTATGTTTATTTATTATAATATGCTTTTGAATGCTACTCTAGAAGACGTAAGCAATTCTGTTCAACTTTTCAACCGATGTCCAGAAAATATGCTAAAATATAACTTGTAACCCCCAAAGTACAAAATACGTTGATAAGACACATTTTTATTTATCTACATAAATAAACGAATGTATGATACGTTATAATGGATAATAATTAAAGGCATTTAATCCGATGCAGCGATTGTTGTAATTTAGCCATTTGAGAAAATCCTAGTAATTAAGTATCGCAAACACCTGCTTCTCACGCACGACCCGTCTTAGTATCTAGGTTAACAAAGACATATTACGAGTACGATTAATTAATTATAAAATAAACGATAATAAATAAAAAAATTGTCTGGGTGCTATTTACTGTGCCCAAAGAGCCATTAGGTGTTTTCGAAGATTAGGGTAAATCTTGAGTTCGTTGCTCGGAAATTATACCATACCATATAATAGTTGCGAAAATAAAATATTAATCAAAATCATTTATAACATAAAAATAACGAGGCAATTTTGAATGGAGAATGCTCTACAGCTCGGATACTATTACCACCTTAGTAAAACATGATTATCATATGAGGTGATCAAAAATACTAATAAACAATATGTCAAACAATGCTCTGGTTTAGATTATGTATATATTTCCCTAAATAGTCATTTTATCTGATATGTCGATCATCTTATAAACTCTGAATACCTTTTCAAGCAGTGGTTCAATAAAGATTCTCGCAAAACTATTCTTCAGTCACTGCTGAATAAGCAGTTCAAAGCCTGCTCGGATGTCACCCATCGTTACATCAGAATTTTATATCAGTCCAAGAAGATTTGAAAAGCTTTATGTCAAGAATGCCCCGCAATTTACCCCGAATCCGAATATCTTGAATGTTTTTGATGAGATCGACTCGTATGCCGTAACGACAAACGGCCTGACTCTCTTGTGCGGCCATGTGTCTTATATATAGTAATTTCAATATTCATCAATTTTGTTGTTTCGCATGTGAACACATTTTTTTATTTGGTCAGGGTAAAAGATGGTAATAATGGTTCTTTTTTTCAAATAAACCAGCAACATAATCTTTCAGCATGCCTTCTGATTAAAATTATGTCTCCAAGTTTCATCTATAGTAAGCAAGAAAAGACAAAAAAAACTCAGCCGCGACCGAAACTTTTTAAGATTCGTCGTAAAATGTCAACAAGTTTTCATTCATACAAGTTTATCACTTTATCTCATTATTATTTATTTATTAATTACTATTTCTATCAAAATAATCAAAAGCGTCATCGATATTCGTAAAATAAATTATTCAATGATTTCGTTAGTAATCCTACTTTTATAAAAAGTTCTAGGGTATATACATAGTCCTTAGATTATGAGCAGTAAATAATAATTATATATATTTGTTTTCAAATACTACTTTTATGGCAAATGATTTCCTCCGCTCATACATAATTTATTATTTTACGATCTTGCATTAGGCTAAATTTCAAGACATGATGCAACTATATTTTATGAAAAATTAACATATATGTCAATACAAGCCGTACGATACCTTGTTAAAATGTGTACAGATAACCTGCTGTATTATACCTGAGGGTAATTAAAAAGGTTCATTTAAAAACATCGCTCTGACGTAACCACAAATTGAAAGATATATGGAGCAATGTAAAGTGTTTTACGAATTTCGAACTTATTTAACTGGAATAAGGTAAGTTTTAGAAAAGATAATGACTGAATTTTATATAGGTTACGTTGCTTGCAAATGTACGTACTTTTAAATTGAAGTAGTTTTTACGATAATTGCGGAACTTTGATGCGATTTTATTTGACGTTATTTATTACAATTTTAGTACTGGATTGTATGATTGTCACAAAAGTATGATGTGCACAAAAAATCACTGTCGTAATATGTTTTGAACCACTGTACTTTAAAAACTCATTTTGCAGTAAAAAATGTCATGCAAATCCGTTAAAACATTAAACAGAAATCCTATTTCTGTGTTTGAAACTAAACAATTTGAGGCGTTTTGAATGATGAATTAATTATTTCCAAATAATTATTATTAATATACGTAGCAAAATGAATACGCATTTATACTTTTTTGGAGTCATATTTGTAAAACATATTATGTACGTAACATAGCTATAATATCAATGAAAAATCGTAGTTGGATATTTGTTGCGATACATTTTTTCACCAATATTTTCCGAATTTAGTAATTAAACGTATCGATAATTCCTCAATCGAATCCTATCTTAAACCATAATTATTTTTACACATAACAAGTCACGAGTGCTTCTTTTATTAACAAGTGCCTTGCAAATTTTAACAACGTAGGTGAAAACTTTTATGGACGTTTTAATAGTACTTTTTATTGACCTTTACGAGACCAATTAAAAGTTTAACAAAAGTTATTTCGTTATTTAATGAGAAAAACCGAGGAAATAACTAGTAAAATTAAATAATTACTGGTGTTTTATGTGATGAAAACAGGGCGCCCAAACTGGGACTTAATGCCAGAAAATGTATTTAGTGACATTTTATGATATTTAGATATATACCTAAAAATGTAATTAACGGAATCCTTTAAATTTGTATCACGTTGTAGTCAATAATAGCTATAGTAGAATGTTAGATGAGCGCCCATGATATCGGATTTTAAGGAGTGCCATACTAACATAAATGTCGTATATTCTATACTGCAAAGCGACGTTCTAATATGGTACCAAAATTCGACTCAAACAGATCTGGTTTGCAATTTTAGCCACATTTAATTTGGAATAATCTCTTGCTTTAATAAGACTATAGCGGAAAATTTATAGGAAAAACGTAATCCAACTTTCGCATATATTCAAAATTTAGGTTACATTTGACCATTAGACAATTTTCGATTCTAATGCAAGCATATGGTTACACTCTAATTTATTCAACTTTATATTGATACGTTTCGGTTTTAAGGTTGAATAACTCAGGCAGTAAGCAGATTCGAAGCATATATCAATATATTTTTTATTCAAGTATAATAAAAGCATTTTTGAGTCATCGTGTTAGTCTTGAATTAAATTTAAAGATACCACCGGTTCGGAAAGTAGATTCTACCGAGAAGAATCGGCAAGAAAGTAATTTGTTACTCTTTACGACAATTACTATTATTAATAATAATAGTAATATTTTTTATTTTAACTACACAGTATATCAGTACAATTTTTTTTTATATATATCCTGCCTAGAAATCAATAAATCTTGTATTGAGTAATATGCCTTATCTATCTATGCTTTTTTTGACATAAGCTTTAAATTTTTAATAGGCGAAGTTAAAAACGGATGCGAGTTACTTTTGATGTAAGACAACTCGTATTGTATTTGCAAAACTATCGTGACACCAGATTACATGAAATAGACTTATTTAATGCAAGTAACTGATGTTTTATTAAGGCACCTATAGTTTGATGTATTACGAAAACTATGCGATAACATTCATTAAACGTAACATAATATTCATAGCAATAAAAAAAAGATAACTTCGAAATACAGAAGACGATGATATTAACTTACAACAATATAGGATTTTTTTTAATTAATGGGTATGCGGACGGGCAAGGGACGATGGCCCATAACTATTGGTGCTGTAAGAAATAACAACCATTCCTTACATCACACCAATGCGTCACTAACCTTGGGAACTAAGTTGTTATGTCCCCTATGTATGCAGATAGACTACCTCACTCACCTCTCATAATATACTAAGCATTGCAGTTTTGTGTAAGAATAAATATGTATGTGAAAAGTGGGTGTTCCATAACCAGACGGACTTGCATAAAGACCTACCGCCAAGCATAAAATACTTAAAGTATTTCAAAAGCTTCTATTCTTAACTTACTATGCTATATGAAGAATATAATCTCACTTCGAAACTTTTTACCTTAATAATATATTAGCTACCTATCCCAAACTTTGATAAATTACCTGGAGAATACCTATCTTAAGTAACTTGGTATTCATGTGAGAAGGGGTTACGGTTTGTTATTGATACATTAAAAAGGTACATAATGGAACAGAATAACAATGGCGCCTAATGGAACCCATTCAGTAGATGTTACTATTGAAATTGATCGGACGTGCGACATTTAATATTGATGTTTATTTGGTTTTAATCAATGTAAGGGAATGGAGGGGATAAGCCTTCGTTACTTGTTTCTATTTTTATTACAAAGTACTATTGCAACTTATATAGTACTAGTAATTCATTAGTATAGTTTTAATATATCGAAAAAAATTATTAGTTCCACCAAAATAATTAATAAATAAAATATTTTAAAAATCAACTAACGTCCAAATTTTTAGATTAAGTTATAAATATTACACTTTTCTTTGTAGCAAAAATGTCCTTTAGAATAAAATTTTATGTAAAAAATACGAAAAAGAATCGGCGGTAAAGTAATCACACAAATTGAACTGTGACAAACTCGATTTGACATACAGCACAGATGGAGATAATGATACCGTTCAAATTAGATAAAAATTATCACACTTCGTAAAAAAATATTTTACCCACCTCTTTGTCGACCAAAGTCGAAGGCATAAAAAGAGAGATACATAAATTATTCAAATGACTCTAACAGACCAATAAACCGTGCTTTTTTGACAATCGTGTAACCGTGCAATTTTGCCATTTACCGTTTTATATTTTTTAAATAGAATTTGAAAAACAATTCATTTTTATTACGATATCTCGTAATTAAATGAAAGAATATAACACATCTCGATAAAAAGTCTAATAAAATAATGTTAAAAAGGAAGTGTAAATTTATTAAGATTTATTTTATAATCATCGCCTGTTGAGGTGAGGCCATCACTCAACTAGACGTAGAATGAGTACCTACTTCAATAAATGGACCATTATTTTTAAGATTAATGTAATAAATTGATAAAGATTTTTACCAGTTCAAAATAAAATTAAAAAATATTGTATGTAATAGTAAAAAAAAAAAAATTATTACTAGTTGCCACCCGCGGTTTCATTCGCGTTTTATAGATTAATCATCAGATTTTAGGCCGAAACAAGTAGCTTACGTCCTTTCTTAGCGTTCAAGCTTGTTTCATGCCAAACTTCAAATTCGATTCAGTGACAGACAAATATACAGACAGAGTTATGTTCGCTTTTACAATATTATTATATATGTTATAAAAAATATATTTCAATAAAAAGTGATTTAACCTTTCTAAACTCATACCTACCCGTAACAAAATAAAAGAACCATTATAATCACATGCCCATGTGACCACATGAACGACGTTTTCAAGATGGTTAATCACAGCCAGAAACAAATAAATATGGTAAGAATTAAATAAAAAGTTTAAGAAATAAATTATTTTCCTTATATTCTATTATTGTTATTTAATTCTCGTTTTGTTGACGGTTAATTGTTAATTTAAGCATAGTTAATTTATTATTAAATGAGGTCTTTGGAGATTTAATAACTGTAATAAATTAATAAGCTATGTATTATATTAATGAAGTAAAATAAAATTTGTTTAGTCATTATTGTGAGTAAATAATATCTAATTTAATTCGCAACGTATCTATTCCGTCTCTGTTTATAATATTGAAATAACCGCTTTTTACTAAATGCATATGTATATATACACGGTACATATATCAAAATAACATTTTTTTACAATTTTTGTCTGTCTGTCTATTTGATCCGGCTAATCTCTGGAACGGCTGGACCGATTTTGACGGGACTTTCAATGGCACATAGCTGATGTAATAAGGTGTAACGTAGGCTACTTTTATTTTAGAATTATATATAGAATAATAAGAAAATCACGCTGCAATGTACAAATACTGTCCAGTACCGCGCGCACCCCTGGCGCATGCCATCACTCCGCCGTCACGTCGGGTGCCTCCCACCAACCACTTAATATCACAAAAGCTGTTACAGTCACAAGGACAAACATCAATCAAAGCTGGTATAGATTTAACTAAGAGTTGCGTTACCCATGGGCATAAACTAAACGTTGCATGTTCACGTTGCGAGGAATGCCACTAGTGTTATTGTTTTAGCCCAAGAAAATCGTACACCAAACATTGTATATAAATATTTTTTTCAATAAAGCTACAAAAACAAAATATCGATTCATAAAATAGAAAAATTTCATTAAAATTAACATAGGTATTTCTATACGCGAAATACATAATTAATAAGTTGTAGTAAAATCTGTGAACTGAACTTTTTTGTTAAATTTAAGCGCGCACGAAGTCGCGGGCACAGCTAGTTTCAAAATAAATGATTATATAATTTTATACCAAATTGCAACATACGTCATACGTCAAAGATACATCGACCATCGTTCTATTCTTGTTATAAAAAGCTTTTAACTATACTTATTAGATATACAAGTTTCAATATAAGGATAAATACCATATTAGAAAACTTTCAAGCTACAACATTGAATCGAGGTAAACAATATGTTAAATTTTCACAACTAATGACCACAATGCATCTTGAATTACGAATTGTTGACTAACTCGATCTCCGTGCAGTGAAAGCCCGACATTGTTGAGATGGAGACCTAAAAATCACAAGAACTCGTGGAATTATTACTGACCTACTTAAATAATCCGATGCGCTTAAAGTGGGATGGGATACCCTCGGATTATTTGCGTTTAATACTGAAAAGATCCTCACATTGGAAATGCAATTATTGTACAGTAGGTAACCTAATCATTAGAGTGTCACCTTTTTAATTTATATTATTACTTAATAGTATTACTTGTCTTTGTATTTAACCTTTCCCATTATAAATCGGGTTTAATTGTTCCAGTTTCATTTATAGTATTAAACGAAGTAATGCTATTATAATGGTCCTCTCAGCTTTAATGTACAACAATGTTGGAGCGGTTTTCATTGTCCAACTCTTGATAATTTATTACATCAGAGAACATGGATTATTATCAAATAATCCATGTTCTCTGACGTAATAATTGTAATTATATTTAATATATTAAATGTAATGTAACGAGTAGCAACTTTACAGTATTCTTGATTATATTTCTTTCTAGAACGATAAATAACAAATATATAAATTTAACTTTGTGAAAAACTCCCATTTTTTACTTCTAATCTTAGTGAATATTTAAGTTGGTTTCCCTAATTGGTCACTGATTTTAATATTTTTTTATTTGTAACTTTAGTCTTGACTATCTGTTTTGTGAGACTATTTCTATGAGAATTAAATGACAGGTTTTTTGAAAACGTCTCATACTGGATGGTCTTATTAACCAATATTAGATAAACATTTATGTTGTTAAAGTACGACTAAAACTCGTAAGGCTTGTAACAGCGGGTAGTTGTACCGAATTCAGATTTAGAAGATACCGATATTAAAATCAAGCTTAATAAAAATGCCAATTAAATTTAAAAAATACTGAATTGATAAATTGCAGTTACGGATTCATAGTATACAAACTTTTTAGATTAAACTAAATGAAAACGTCGAGACTACATTGAAAAAATCATAATTTAAAAATAGAACTGCAGTAAAAGATAAAATTATAGTCAGGAAAATAAAATTTATGCAGTCTCAAATATGTGTTTTATTAAAGTAAGAGTAAAGTTTGAAATTAGTTCTTTATGTTTTTTCATTTACGATTTAAATAATTGTTACCAATAGTATTCATTATTTATTAGTCTTTTAAACTTAACAAAAGTTTCGAACGTTCGAACGAATGTTTCGAACAAGCCTCTCAAATTGTGATATTACTGCAAGAAGGCTTGAAACAAAGAACGATTGCTAGAAATTTAAATTTAAACCAGTCTACCGTAGACTGGTTTTCTAGAGTATATCGAAGCTCTGTAGAAACATGTTCTTACAAAAGGACATCCGGTACCAGCAAAACTAGAGCTCGACCGATTTATGTTTCAATTTGTCTTCAAAATCGCAATGAATATATATATAAGAAAGATGTCCGTGGAGTAAACATGGGCGCACGAATAATAAGAAGGAGGCTTAAGGAAGCGACTATCCCCCTTTCCAGACCAGCGTATCAATGGTCCAACGCTATCGGTTTGATAGCACAACACTATATAACAGAGATCACGTGGTACCTAATATGGGTATAATAGACGAAAATTTTAATGTCATACGAGATAACGCCCGACTCCACGCCGCTGCACAAGTTCGACAATATTGTGAAGACGTTGGGACGTATTATGTACCATGATTACACCAGCACGCAGCCCAGATCATAATCCCATTGAACATATTTGGGACAGTTTAAAAAAACCTGTATATATAAAAATCCTGTGCCTACAACAGTGTCACTAGGAACAGCGAATTCACAAGAATGGACCAACATTATTCACAGACCGTTTAATAGCATTAATCAGATCTATGCGAAACCTATTAGAAACTCTTATAAGGCCACGTGGAGGCAATACATCTTTTTAAATAAAAAAATCTATGCTTCAACTTTTATTTATTGTAAAATCCAATTTTTCAATACCAACCAACCAAAACCATGTTTTGTTACATTTATCGTTTCTGTTCAAAAAATTTAATAGTCCTTCAGTATTCAAACATCTACTTAAATACATAATACTACACTGCTATGAAGTTAACTAACCAAAACCATAGGTTTCAATTTAAATTTGTATAAAAAGTTTGAATAAAATATATTATCAAGGTATTTATTTCAAAGTCGTATTAAACATTGATGCAGTTTATGAGTCCACCAGTGTATATACTGGGAATAAATATCATAATAAAATAAATAAGATAAAGATAATACTAGCAGGTGCGTGTCGCGTCTTCTACTTCACGCTCATCTCTTTCAGAGGAGCAAGGCCGTGAGAGAATTTTTCTTTAGATAGATCATTGACTCGTAGAAGCGTAAAACCTTTTTTTTTAATCTTTTGATATTATTTTAAAAGTATCCTGTGTTGTTTTCTAGGGTTTAAATTATACGAGGGTAAATCAAAAAAATCAATTAAAACGTCACTTAAAGACTAAAAAACAAAAAAATGTTTTAAGAAGGGAGAAGGATAACTAAAAAACATGTGACTATAATCTCGAGCATATCATTTAGTACCATACAATTAATTTTAACTGATTCAAAGTGAAATATAAATTCAATTCATTTGGAATAAATTTTAAAATTATTCCAAATGAATTGAGTGAGGTGATTACGAAAGGATAAATTCATATTTGTATAGAGTTTCTAAGATTTATTTGTTTAAATTGCGTAAAATTTAAATCTGGAACTTAAATCTAGTAATATCATAAATGTGGATGTTTGGATGAGACTGGATTTCGATTAAATTTGAAATTGTTCAAAATTTACACGTTTTGTTACAATATCTCATTTAAAATTTATAAAACTTAAATGATAATTCCCGATTCTGCCTGCATTCATGTGGAAACAACAAAGAACCTATAATAATAATAAATAGTGTCGGTAAAGGCGTCGCGACCGAAGTTATAAAAAAATGAAACTTATTCGACCACTGTTTCATTTCTTTTTGAGTGAATAATAATATATTTCTTTATACGTCACTCACAAAAGCTGATCAGAAAGAGTTTTGGATCTAACAACAATTTTGTTTCGACATACATGATAACAGTTGTCATGAAACAATTTTAAATATTATGTTGTCCTAAAACCGATTTGTTTTCGAAACATACCCAACTGAATGACGGAATTTTATTTTTAATTGTCAATTTGGTTAAACGCTAATGTTTTAGCAAACTTTTAATGCCATAATAATTAACAATAAATCAATTGCTCTCTGTGTATTTAGATATACATATGTGTAATTTGCTTAGATTGCCACCTGTCATCAACAGGACGCTAAGAGACATGTTGTCATCGTTACAATGTAGACTACAAAATAAAGCTGAACAAAGATGGCCGACCGCCTAACTATGTTTATTTTTACATTTATTGCAGTTGTTCCACGCGGCTGACCCTCCACCAAATCACATATAACGCCCAAACACTTCATCAGGCCCTCAGAGATCATCGAAAAATTTTGATGTTGCGCTGGCCGCTACTTATCATGGCCGCCAGCTTTAGCTGCAATGAAAACTATTTTCACAAAATGAAAAGCATTGCAATAGGTATATTACTTTTATGCCCGAACTCTCATATAAAAACGTTGTATTAGAATATATTTAAACAAATACAGACAATATAATACCTAAATGTCAATATTGTTATTAAATTTACAAATAAAACATTTATATTAAATATAACGGCACATTGTCATTATCATTTGTTTTCTGTATCCATCTGTGACCGCCGAGCGATCGTGGGTAGGCGGGCGAGGAGAATTAAAACCACGTGTTTGAAGGTTTTATAATATCTAATGATTGTTTCAACAAAATATTAACAGTAATACAATCAGCACTTTCGATATATTATAATAAAATAACGACGCTTCACCAGGCATGTCTTGCTTACGCGAGATGCAAATGGGTTATGATCAGTTTGCCTTTGCGCATAAAAGAGCCTGAAGTTGAGTCAGAGTGAAGAAACGTCAAACCACACTATTCCAAATGTCATTATCACTTTTGACGTTTCTTGACACTCCTGAAAACACAGTGGCGCCGTTAAATAAATACAAATAAATGGCAAGGTCCGCAAGCGTCTAGTTTTATTTTTAGTTATCATTCATTCATTATAAGGCTAAAATAAAACGTTATATATGAATAGCTTTTGAAATCTATTTTTGTGATATTTTGAGTGAGGCATCTATCGAGTTACGGACAATGTAAAGAACATTGTTCAACAACAACAACAACAATTCGAATTTCAAAGTCAAAAATCTTTATTAAATATACAAACTAGCTTATTGATATTCAAAAATTTACCATTTGTTCGGAAATAAACACATCGGACCTAAGAAGAAACGGCGATAGAACTCAGCGGATTTTTTTACTCATGTTATATTTTAGTATTATTGTTTTTAGAGAACTAAAATATATTTTTAATATATAGAACTGAAAATATATTTACGTTATTTAAACAGCCTGGCGGCGATCATCTTCGTGAGTTGTGCAATCAACTAAGAAGTCATTAGTTTTGTCATATAAGGATATACTCAAAATTATTATATAGACTCAAAAGTTTTTATATTTAAGGACATATATATAAAGTTCTACTAGTTTGAAAGGAAATGTTGTCCTGTGTGCAATTCGCTAATGTAATTGAAGCGATGTCGAAGTACAAAGCAAACATTAAATTGAAACTCGAAGAGTAATGAAGGATTTTCTTTTAATTTAAGTTGATTTTATAGTTTGAATAAAATTAATTTAGTATTTTATTATAAGTTTTTTTTATGGAAGAATAAAATAGTTTATAAATGAATATTTGTGCCTAATTTTATCGATAAACATAGAAGACATTTTATATGTATCACTGTTTATATGTTGGTTACTAATTGCATTTACATAATGATATGTAAATGTTTTTGCATACTTCATTGCCTAGGTTTGTGTATTACATTATCTGTGACATTACCGTTTTGTATAGAAAAAAAAAAAAATCTTTACACGAAAAATTTATATTTAATTAATAGAAGGACGAAAATACCGGCCTAAGAGAGTTTAAGCGTAGAATTAAGGAATTCACGTTCATCTCGAGGCATAACGGGGTAAATATTGAGTAATTATAAATTCCGAGTTGCTAATAAAAACATCCGAATTTCTGAAGAAACTTATTATGGCGTATGCAACCTAAGTAAGTAAAAACTTAAACGTGAGTGTGAATTCGGGAACGAAAAGAAAGAATGGGAAATTGGTAAATTGTTTTGGACATGAATCTATCTAGAGCTCCGTGGAGTATCAAAACGACAGTAGGATTTTTACATAGCAACTTGGATTTATATTTATTTTGATACACAAATAAAGGCGTGGCTGTAAACCTATTAGGGTAATCTTTTTTTTTATTTTAAGAATAGTAACAATGCCCCAAATTAATTGAGGAATTATTAGTTCTATTTACCCCTCCTTTTAAGCTTATCTTTCGTGTTAGGAGAGGTTATGACAATAGCCCAAGGGGTCAGGATCGATCCTGCCAATTTTTACGTTGGTAGGCGGCCAGAAAACCAATGCGCTATTGACCCTTATCCGTTATCCCTCCCAATTATTTGGACCTTGAACTTAACCCTCCAAAAACAAAAGCGTGTCTATTTTTGACCTACTTCCTAGGTTTACTGTAATGGATAAAATTAAGCATACTGCTATAAGGATTGTCAAATTATTAATTGGATCACTGAATACGAGACGAATAATTATTAATTGGATCACTGAATACGAGACGAATAATTATAAAAAGATATATACTCGATGCCCGTTACATTCAGTTAAGTTAGACCATTAATTAATGAAATTGACCAAAATGTTAAACATCATAAAATCCAAAAAGTTAAAAGCTAAAAAGCACATCATTTTAATACATGGTAGGTACATTTTAATAAGATATAAAATGTTACATTTAAACTGCAACTACAAAGAAATATTGTATTCAAGTTTCAAAGAAATCTAAGCTTACATGTTCCACGACTTAAATAAGATCGCAAGGAGCTCAGTTCGAAAGAAAAATGAACTACTTATAACTTCTTTATACTCGACGATAAAGACAAGATATTGAATTTGCGTAGTTCATAAACAAGTTTTTAGACAACGTAACAAACATTGAAATCAATACAGGATAGGTATTATGACCCGGATTCGCTAGATTTATTCCTTGACGAAAACCATATAAAAATATTTTTTTGTTTAAATTCAAAATTACCTGATTCCTTGGTGACTGCTTAGTTTCGAAAGTTTTTGTGATAATACAATGTAATGTATAATTAATTATGATTTATAAGAATAAGAAAAAATATTGCTGGAAAATATACTTTCTTCTGTTTTTTTTGTCTACCAAATCTAAAATCGTATCGGTATCGTATCGTTAGACTGATAAGCGCTTTTATAGAGAACAATAAATCCTTCTGTATGTATATATATATAATAGAGCAGAAAAGGTTAACATATGAATATTGTAGGAGTATATATCAAATCATAAAATCGATTAGATTTTCCAATCTTTATAGTTTAGAGATTTTCTTAATGTAACTTAGCAAACATTACATTATAGCAATTAGTTTTAGATGGAAGTAAACATTACAGGATTTTATGTGGGATATATCTAGCCAATACTCACGCTACCGAGTTGATAAATGATTTTCGTGAAAATTACATGGCCATAGCCTAAATTTTTCGATCTTCAAACTGCGAATAGACTAGTACGACGTAGGCTAGCTACGTTCTAATAATACTTAAAGATTGTAATAGTCTTAATACCCCCCCCCCCCCTTACTACGATAACAAATTATAAATTAACATTTCATATAAGTATTTCATCTGTATGTATATATAAGAACGACAGATTGCGAAGGTATTTTAACTTTTATTAAATTTCAAGAAGTTTCTTACTTCTTACTTTGAAACATCTTGAATGAGCGATTGAGGCCATCACGTCAGACATCGTTGAAAAATGTGGGTTGGAATATGCTAGTCGGAAAAAGAAAAGATGGCGAGACGAAATTCAGTGTAAAATGGATTCCTAAAACACTTATGCGCTTTTGTGAGAGCCTTGGAGAAAAATGATTAATAATCATTAGTTATTAAAATACTTAGTTACATACAAGAAACATATTTTTATTGTGTAGGACGAGCAAACGGTACCTGATGGTAAGTGGTCACCACCGTCAAAAGATATAAACGCTGTAACAAACAATAAGCACTTCTTACATCGCGATTACGCGCCAACCTTAATAAATAAGATGTTATGTCAATTGTGTATTCACACTGGCTCGCCCACCCTTCAAACCACAACAATACTAAGTATTGCTGTTTGGCCGTAAAATATGTGATGAATGGGTGGTAGTCGCCCCGACAGGCTTCCACAATACCCTACCACCAAGTAAAACCTTTGTGTATACAAAGGTTTATAAATTACCTGTATACTTTGTAGGCGAACTAATCGGGTATAATAAGGGAATTGCTAGAAATTCGAGAAATACATTCTGTAACATGATTCAGTCATTTTTCAACTTGCTAAGCTTGGGTGGTTTCCAGTTCCATGTCCGCTTTAACACATATTTGATAAACATACTCGTATTTAGTGACTTTGTTTGGTTATACATTGACAGGATAACAAATGGGTTCTATATCTTATCCTATAAATGTCATATTTATTTGGTGGTAGGGCTTTGTGCAAGCCCGTCTGGGTAGGTACCACCCACTCATCAGATATTCTACCGCCAAACAACAGTTCTCAGTATTGTTGTGTTCCGGTTTGAAGGGTGACTGAGGCACAAGGGACATAACTTCTTAGTTCCCAAGGTTAGTGGCGCATTGGCGATTCCGTGTATTACATACTGAAACATTCAGTAAATGAGCTATCGCTTCCTCCAAAAACAAGTGCACTCTCATAATCTAATAGAGGACAAATCCAAAACGATCGATAAAGATAACATGCTCTTAGAAGCACCAATTTCTAACAAAAAACCGAACTTTTTTTTTAGTTAGCCAGGTTTTGAACCTTAGGCCTCTGGTGGCCTTATTAAGGTACTAGACCAAAGTTAGCTAAAATATATAAGCTACTAGTTTTCACCCGCGGCTTTGCTCGCGTTTTAAGGGTTAGTCGTCAGGCGTTAGGTATAAAATTTAGCATATATCGTTCCTTGGAGTTCAAGGTTCTGTTGGTTTGGTCGTGAAAGAGTAAGAGATTTTTTTTATTATCCTTATTCTTATTGACAAAAGATTTAAGTGAGCGAAGTTAAGTGAACAAAGATGTCAATAACTAAATCAATACAAGGTCCTCACAAGCATTTTTTTTTGTATCATCAACGTATGAGTTTATCCACCAATGAGTTTTCACGTTCTTAATTTGTATTTATAATGCATCTCGAGATCGGCGTTGTGGAGAAACATCCTGAGAAAACCTGCAAGTGCCCAATTAATTATATTACATGTTGTGTATTCATCAAACCGCACTTGAGCAGCATATTGAATAAGCTCCAAACCTCATCTTCAATAGGAAAGGAAGCCTTAGGCTAATAGTGAGGCTGGTATTACAGACTGTCGTATACTTATGTTAATTAAATGCTAAATTCTGAAATAAAAATCGTATCTCTATACAGTTTAAAAAAGTCGCTTTCTGCCGCCTGTACGCTTAGATGTTTTTAAATATGCAACGGATTTTAATGCGGTTTTCAGTAAACAGATTGATTCGAGAAAGGTTTATATTACATTCATATTATAGAAAAGAAAATACGAGAATTTCAATTGCCGGAAAAATATAGTAGATGTCGACCCTTATTAAACCAGTGCGATTCCGGGAGGTGTAACTAGTTGAAACTAAGTAACAAACTATTATCCAATGCACATATACGAAATTATATCTTTGGATCATTTCAATTGTTGGCTAACACGCCCAACTAATTCTGGAGCAAATTACATTGGTTCAGTGTAAGAAAACGTTTGATCAATCCAACCCGACTTGCTGGAATAGTATGCATTGCAAATCAAATATTTTTATCGAGTCATTTATAATCTGTAATATAATGGACAGAGTGATTATGATGTTATACTTAGATAACAAGAGTGGGGATTTCACGTAAAAAGCCACCGCCAATAAGTCATTGTAAACAGCAATATGATAATTTTAATTGCAATACAATTACGTTGTGACGCGTTGTGATTATTGGTCAATTGGTTTTAAATGCAGAATCTAGCAACACTCATTAAAATTATCAACTTGAAAAAAAAATAACTTTGTTTCACATTGGATTAAAACAAAATAATACGTATATAAGGAAATTATGAATTACATACTTAAAGTTATAAGATTCAAGAGTTTTCACAGTACTTAATGATCGACTGCCTGGTTGCTCTCAGGGATCGAACCCTAGTCCATTGGGTCCATGAAACATTATTGAGCTTTTCTGTGGAAAATTTTCTAATAGACACCCCGGAACCGTCACTCTCGGAAAGCACGTAAAGCCGTTGGTCTAATCCATCGCATTATAAGAATGACGGAATATACAATGCACCTGTGTTTGCGCGCGCTCACTTGTGCAATATGTCCTGCGTAGTTGGCTGGATCCCACCTGGAAATCGGGCTGGACACAATCACTTATAAACGTGGCTTGGCGTTTGTTTAAATAAACCCATTGATCACTCATCTCATTATTGACTGACATTCGAGAGAAGCAGATACAGCATTATATCAATAATCAGCCTCAACAGAATTTATAAGTCAATCCAGCCAGTATTTTCTTAGGACTTTTGTAAATCTTGTTTTACAATATACTTATTTTTAATGGTAAATGTAGTGGACAGGCAAATGGGCCACCTAATGTTAAGTGGTCATTATCGCCCGTACACATTTGTACTGTTAGGTATATTAACCATTCCTTACATCACACCAATACGCCACCAACCTTGGCAGCTAAGAGGTTATGTTCCTTAAACCTGTGGTTACACTGGCTCGTTCATCCTTCAAATTGGAACATAAAAATACTAAGTATTGCTGTTTTTAGGTCAAATGTCCACGAGTGGATGGTACCAGCCGGACTGCACAAAACCAATTTTTTTTATAATGCTATAGACAAGATATCTTACCGGACCATCGTAACACGACCAGCAATATAAAATCAGTCGTCAAAACTATTTGCAATATTTTTGTACACCTAAAAATAGCATTAAATCGAAACATCGAGCTCTTGGAAGTAATTTCATTGAGCTCTTTGAAGATGAAGTCTTCGATGTACAAGATCGAGAGATGAAAGCGGAACTCAAATAACGTACCGCGAACTGTATCGCTTTGTAAATATAGTTTTAATTACGTCTCGTATTAGCTTACGATACATGTGTATTGATTTATTTATTAAGATATTATTACATAGCAAAATTTAATCTATTTTTTCTCACAAACATTTCAATATTTTCTTAAGATAATCAATGTAATCTTTCGAATATTTAATACAACTTGGCGGGACGATACACTTTTGCAAAGTCGACTTGAAAAGATACATACATACATTTAAACATACACCTTACATTGTCATATTTATAATATGAACATGAATTTCATGCTTGTCACGTCAATAGTATAAATTTACGGTGTGAAATTGCGAAGCACAGTTACTTATATAATAATATTATATATTAAACCCCTGGCTGCAATTTCTGATATTACTTATATAAATATGTATATATATATTAATTATAGATAGTTAGTCTATATTGAACAAAATTTTATAAGGACAATAGGTACGTAAAATTATTATTATTTAAATATTAACAATATCTAATTCATTATTTAGATAAGATAAGAACACCGACTCTACAAGTAACTGATTAATTTTATTTATTGTATATTATATACAATAAATAAAATTAAATTAATAAATTATATTTTAATATACACTTAATAAAGCAGATGTGTTTGTTTGTTTAAACATACATACTGAAGTAAGTTTTTCCTTAGATATTTTATATATTGAGAACATCATAGTACGACCCACTGGGTAGAAGTAAAGTATATCGCGAATCAAATCGCGCAGAGAAGTTAAATTTGTATATTGTGTTCACAATATTTATATTATTAAATATCAAACACCTTCTATTTTTATACATACGATCGAAACGATACGAATCGTACCAACACAGTAAAGATTTTTCTGATATATATTGTTATCATATTGTTAAAGTTTATCGTCCTTATAATAACACAGAAAAGTAAAGTGATCTCCAAGGTTTTAGTTCCTTATTACAACCTAAGGCCAAGTGGTACTGGTCTGAATATAATGAGAACATTGCGGGGACGCATATCAAAAATAACCAAAGTGCCTTCAAACATTCACATGTCAAACCGCCCACGACCCACGCCTTGGTTAATTCTCTTTTAACACAATTAATTAGACGACATAGAATTATGGTGTATTGGGACACAATCTCAAGACATTTACCCAAGCCAGTGGAGCGTGAAAATCGATTACCTTCAATATCTGTCGGATCGGCTTCACTAGATTTAACATGATGTTCAAATGTATATTTAGGTTATTTATAGAGCTCATCCCTTGATAGTTAATGTCAAGTTGTGGTTCGTTATAAACCGAATGAATTAAAGAATCTATAACAGTTTGGTAAGAAATAATAAAGTGTATCTTTATCAAGATATTTTCTTATTGTGTCGTTTAAAAATTTCATAAGAATGACAGACCTTATTGAAGTCATCATACTACAGTTTAGCTAAAGTATAATTTTTAAATTACTTATTTTTGTTATTCCTTTTATATTTATTTTCGTTTTTTATAGATCATTATTTTTTTTAAATTAATTGTTCATATATCTTTGTATATAATATAAAAAAAAAAAATATTCTATTATATTATATTATAAAATAACACAGAAAAATGTAGGATTTTAAAGATGCTAAAACATGTGTGGCATGAAATTTAATTTCAAGCTACAAGGGCATATTATGTGCATGTAAGAATTTAATGGAATATTGTCGAGACGGGTATCAACCGTTCCTAGTTTACGAGCAATATTCTACAAAAATACATAATTTACCTATGATTAAAACTGACCAATTAAGTTTTTTGTCATATGCTCTCTGATAAAAAATAGTCTGAAGACTAAACGATACTCTTGATAAAATATATATTATTTTACTGCATAGAAAATATATTGTGTGATGGACGCTCAGATGGCCGAATTTCAAACAAAAAATAAAACAAAACCTTTTGTTTACATTACTCTTACTGATAGCAATAAAAACTATAGAGTTTAGCAATGAATTAATTATTATCTTTACATCGTAACATCTCAAAACCAATCATCAAATCAAATCATTATGGGTCTTAGCGTATTGATGGTACAAAAAAATATTTATAGCGTTTCATAGAAAATGTAGTATGTACGTAAATATATGATTATTAATATATCATATACAATACAAACCGCCCACCGTTTTTATCTTGCATTGCATTCTTTCATTATCTCCGAAACGAATAATCGAAATAACAAAGTTATTTATTTAATAAACGATATTGTTGCGCAAAATGCTTAAAACTTTTGATTAGCCCTCATACATTGTTGTAAAACTCAAAGGGAGGTACCGAAATTCTTTTGAAATTGAATTGTTGCTCTGATTTACGCTTTAAAATATAGACTTTCAAGATGTCTGTAAAAAGTTTTAGAGATCTACAAATCTCTAACGCAACATTTCAGTCTGTAGACTATTGTAAACACAGGAAGATAAAAGACAACTTTGACCCTGAATTGTGAAAATCAGGCATTTTTAAAGTCGGCGAATCCGTTCATGGAACTTTGAAAGAAAAATTAAAGTGAATATTAATAGTTAAGTGCATTAGTGTTGTAGGTTGTAATAAATAAAAATATATTTATCAAAAACTGTTTGTAACGCATTATGCACGAAGAGCTATTAGGAAATCGCATGGAATAAGTAAATCTAAGGTTTGTTTACTTTAGTGCTTCTTCGATTTGAATCTGTCTTTCTATTTTCAAAGCGTCGAATCTATTCTTTAAATCTTTCAAATAGAATTTAAAAAAATATCAGAATAAAAAGAGTCATTCGAAGCTATTATAAAGTTTCCGAGGTTGCAAAGTACGTGCGCAGACAACGAAAAGATTATTTTCCACGTCTTGATTTAATTTTTTTAAATATTATTATAAAAAAATACCTCTAATAAATATATTTCTCAATTACTTATACCTTATCTTTACAGCTATACATCCATAGACTCGATTCTATTACGATTTTACATAACAGATAATGGCGATCATATCCTCCAACCGAGTTGGAGATAAGCCAATTGCACAGGAGATATTAAGGACTTAAGTGTGTGCACTAACACAGAACAATATCTACTATGACAAAATTGGTCACGGTCGGAAGGAGTTCTTGTGCAGGACCAACGGATTTTCAGTGCTGCCTGAGGCACGAGGATGTACACATTGTCAATTTCAGCAAATGCGAACTTCTTAATGGACAAACGTTGCTAATAGACAGATGGACGATGTTTTTTTATGTCCGTGACTATAACCTAACCAATAAAATACTAAGGCAATTTACACAACAACATACATTTGATGATGAAATACTTATTGAATATGAAAATTCATAACAATAACATCAAGTAAACGAAAACGGCATTCGTTTAAGCTAACCGATAACCCTTATTACTGAGGGTATCGAAATTCAACACGAAGGTATACACAAAGTAATTCGAAAAAATGACGTAAAAGTAATTAAGACGCTTCTATTGACATTTCTTCCCGTTTCGTCTCGGATTCAATCGTATAAGTATTAAGTACACTTCATTTTTCCAGTGGTATATTCTCGCTGTCTGTCTGTAATTAAAACCAGCCAATATGTTACCAAAATAATATGTAACAAAAGCATTTTTTTTGTCTGTCTGGCTCTTTGTCTGGGATAATCCTTGAAACTGGTAAAAATTACAAATGATAATATTCTGATTAGTCTAGAGAGTACTGTATAGCAAGGTAAACAAAAGTTATAACAACTTACAGTTTACATAAATATTTACTCCAAGTATAATACGAATATAATGCCTATAAATCACGGAGCATAGCTAGAACTGAAATAATTATATCCATAGTTCATAATTTGCCCATTATCAACAGTGTTTTGGATTCCGTGAAATCATACTAGCATTAATATTGTAATCATAATAATTAAATTTCAAGACGTATGTTTAGAAAAGGGACACATTGCCATCTCTGATTCCTGGTAATTATTTTATCAAGGTAACCTTAGGAAATTATTTTATATTCATGAGATATTATATAATGTTCCCAGAAAGATAAACGTCACTTGTCTTTAACATTTTGGAATGGAATTCCATTATACATAAAATATAACTATATTTTATCGGTGGACTCTGTGCTACATTATTATACTGCGAAATTAAATACGTCTAATTGTTTTAACAACACTACTTTTCGAGAAATATTAATATATTTACCAGCTATTATAGATACATACAAAAGCCGATTGCAATGCTAGAGTCAATCAAGCTGTCTTTATTCAGAGAATTTATATTTTCCCGATTAATCGTAAAGATTGAGCTAGTCAGTAGTAGTAAGTGCGACTACAGTCCTCAAGAAGGGACTTACGACTATCAGATTCCTAATCGTTCTGTAGCACGTTAAGCCATTTACAAAAATGGAATCTTATAAAATTAAAATGACGATTCAAAAGTGCTTGTAAAGACGCTGCATAAATTAAGAATGTTTAGAATTTGATTCAATTTGAATACCCAACAAATAGGCTAGCCCGTGACACAGTATTAGCAGTTAATCTTTTTTATGACTGCTCCACTGAAGCTAACGAACGCGAAGCCAAAACGGATATTCTACTCGCTTCCGCTATACGCAACCTTTTATTTCACTCCACAGGGATGGAGGAAACATTTTATGACGTTCGACCCGTGTTTTTACGATACTTTGTAAAATGTACCAATTTATTTATCAAATCCGTATTCGATTTAGGATTCCCAACCTTTTTTGTTATTTATTATTTAAGCCAGGTTTCCTTTGATATGTTCCTGTAAATTAAGAAATAAAACTATTTTCTAAAAATACCGAAAAGAAAAACGTATCACGTATTAAGCACGGGAACTATTTGATATTGATATATCAAATGTACTTCTCGACGATATGTGAGAACTGCACTAATGTTGCGTAATTTGGCACTCCGAGAGCAACGGAGCGATTGAACTAGTTCGGCAATCTTGGCATTCAACGTCAAAATTTAAGAAATGCCTTGTATATAGAGCACTGACATTATTGTGTGTCAACTTACATTACTCTGTTGAACATATTTTAAATGTATCTGTGCTTAGGGTTAGTAAAGATAGAAATATGACAAAAAATACAAAGAAATCACGTATATATATTTTAAATAAACACATATATCCAAAATAAAAACAACGGTATAACTTAAACAATTCGAAACAGATACAATTTGTTAATTTGACGGGTAAATCAATAGAGGGATGCACATATATATACGATTGCTGTACGAGTAAGCCAAAGGTCATGTCGTTTGTTGTAGTAGGTTTAAAATATCTGAAAGAAATGTAAGAATACCTGCCAACTGGTTAATCGATCGAATCAACCCGTTAATGCGGATACTATCGTATTAAAAAAAAAGGTAGTTCATTTTTACAATACATCTGTGTTTTTATGATTTTCTTTTTATTCTTTATATTAAACATTACATCACCAGAAGGTTAAAAAGACAAAAATTTCGCAATCAGACTTTTTGTGTTATTCTTTTTAGTACGAACTAAAATATTGAGTAATACATTTACATTTCTGTGTAATCTATTATTTGAAGAGAATTCTTTATATCTATCTATAATATCCCTTTTTAAAATAAAGAAACTTGTCAAATTAAAAAATGTCATTGAAATTCATCTTTGACATGTGTGTGGTGTCATCGTGTGGTCATTGGGAGTATAAAGGTAAACTATGAGTTTTTACATTACATTAGCAGCCTGTAAATTTCCCACTGCTGGGTTAAGGCCTCCTCTCCCTTTGAGGAGAAGATTTGAAGCATATTCCACCACGCTGCTCCAATGCGGGTTGGTAGACTACACATGTGGTAGAATTTCGTTGAAATTAGACACATGCAGGTTTCCTCACGATGTTTTCCTTCACCACCGAGCACGAGATGAATTATAAACACAAATTAAGCACATGAAAATTCAGTGGTGCCTGCCTGGGTTTGAACCCGAAATCATCCGTTAAGATGCACGCGTTCTAACCACTAGGCCATCTCGGCTCCAACTATGAATGCTTCATATTAAATATTATGTAGACAAAAGTGTATGTGTTAAACGTATCGTAGTGTATGTAATGTTTTTTTTTTAATTATTTTAATATATTTCTAACACATATTTTATAAAAAAATATCAGCTTTCTGCACTCCTTCTCTACATAAACTTGAATGCTTAGATCTTTAAAATTGAACAATGGATTTTGATGCGGTTTTTTTAATAGATAGATTGATTTAAGAGGAAGGTTTATATGTATAATACATACAAAATATAGTAGAGAAACACTGATCATTTTAGAGGTTTCTAAAGTAATGTCGTAAATAAAAAAATGTTTACGCTTACATTGCAAAAGCTGGCTGAACCCTATGAGATAGATCAAAATAATGTACTACAGTATTATACACCTTAAAAAGGTCTTCAAAAAAGACACCGATGGTATAAGTCTATCTCTTAGAGATATCCCACAGCAACCATTTTTTAACCTTTACTTTTTACTAGAAATAGTGCCTTATTTTCGAAGCGATTTTAAGCAATACAGCATTAATCCTTATCCAAATAAGTACTCAAGTTTTTTGGCAGATCGGAGCATCAAAGTCGTAGTCGACGGTGCATGCTCCGACTTAAAATTCGTCAATTCAAAATATCACCCACACCACCTAGATGTCCGAAAATCCACAACAGCGCGATTGTTAAGAAAATTTTTGCCTCGCACAACTACTCTGTGGAACCAGCTTTCGCGCGCGGTTTTTCCGAACCGATACAACTTGGGATCCTTCAAGAAAAGAGTGTACTCCATCCTGAAAGGTCGGCAACACACCAGCAAGCCCCCCGGTGTTGCAGATGTCCATGGGCGGTGGTAGTCACTTTCCATCAGGTGAGCCTCCTGCTCGTTTGTCACCTCTAAATTAAAAAAAAAAAAAAAAAAGTATTACACATTTAAAAGGCAGAGATATAGCGATTTATATTGTCTAACGACGGAAAAATTGAACATTGTAAGACATTCTGTAGTATATTTAGTGGCAGCATTGCACCCGTGCGAAGCCGGGGCGGGTAGCTAGTATATAGATAAAATTCAAATTCAAAAGACATCAAAAACGCCAAACGAAATAACACATTGTACATTCCTGGCCCTAATTAGTTTTATCATTTCAGAATTGAATGAGTGTGCAAAATGTTGAGAGACATTCGTAAGAGGAAATCTCACTCGGTGTTTGAACAATGGCAACATTTTCACAGTGTTTCACTTTGTTATTTTGAAATGAATTATTTTTTTATTTTTAAAACGCGTATAAAAAAAACTTGCAAACAACAGCTCACGGTCTTGTATATTTATTTTATAGATATAATATGCTCAGTGGTTAGTACTATCGGTTCTACGTAACTTACCCCAATAGCACCACTGAATTGTCATGTCCTTAAATTGTGTTTATAATTCATCTAGTACCTGCCGAAAACCCCGTCTTGAGCACAACAAGCGCCCATAACTTATCGTAGATTCTGGCAATCCCCCCTCCAGAAAAGCTTTTTAAGAGACCTTCTAAGGCAGTCTTGATTATTATAGGAGAGGCGCACCCTGCACCTTGGTTTAAGACGGACCTGTTTTGTGATTTATACTATAGCATTGATGGATAAGTCAGACAATCCATAAACTAGTCACTCAGTTTCCATTACAGCCAATAACATTTCTAAAACCCCTTTTAAAATTTAGGTTCTATATGTTTTAATAATATATTCTTTAAACTTCCCTATGAAACTGTTAAAATATTCAACTAAATGAAAATGTAATTTGATAAATGTTATATCATTACGCGTCGCAGAAATGAAATTAGTTTAGATTTAATAACATATTTTTTACCTAACATATGCGAGCTGCAAGAAATATTCAGGTATGTACACACACGCTGACATGCACAAACACACATGCAGGCTCACCCGTGACGAATCGAATCCTGGAAACCGATCCTTTTCACCAAGATCTATGCGTTTTGACACACATTCGTCAAAATTTGTACTTTTGACAATGGGACCGAATATTAAATTTCAAACGGAGAATCTCATAATGAACTATTTTTTTTTTTGTTTGTAATCCATACTATCCATACTTCCATACTAATATTATAAATGCGAAAGTAACTCTGTCTGTCTGTCTGTCTGTCTGTTTCGCTTTCACGCCAAAACCACTGGACTGATTTAAATTAAATTTGGTACACAAATAGTCTAGAGCCTGAGAAAGGACATGGGCTACTTTTTATTTGGAAAAAAGTGTAGTAAAGGGTTGAAAAGGGGGGTGAAAGGTTGTAAGTTGTTGAAAGTATTGTAATTTTTAGAACTAGAAGCATAAAACTTATATTTTAGGCTGTACAATTGTAAACTAACAAATCATGACTCACTAAGGAGCGAATTTTGGAAATTTTACCCCTAAAGGGGTGAAATAGGGGTTGAAAGTTTTTATGGAAACCGTAATTTTTTAAGTTAGAAATATGAAACTTTATTTTTGGGATACTGATTAAAAATGAGTGCATACTTATTTAAGTGTTTCTGCATATTCTACCCCTACGGGGTTGAAATAAGGGTTGAAAGTTTGTATAGAAATCCGTCATTTTTTAAGATAGAAACATGAAACTTTATCTTTGGGATTCTGATCAAAAATTTGTAAATACGTATTTAAGCGTTTTTAGATAATCTACCACTAAGGGGTTGAAATAAGGGTTGAAAAATTTTACGGGAGTCAGTCATTTTTGAAGTTAAAAACCTAAAACTTTATTTTTTTGGATACTGATTGAAAATGATTAAATACATATTTAAGTATTTTTTGATATTCTACCACTAAGTGGTAAAATAAGGGTTGAAAGTTTTTATGGAAGTCCGTCATTTTGAAGTAAGAAGCATGAAATTTTATTTTTGTGCCCCTGATTAAAAATTGGTTGATTCGCATTTAAGCGTTTCTGAATATTCTACCTTAAGGGCTCAAATGCACACCGATGTGGTATACAAAGAGGTCTTACATTAACGTAATATATTCATATTCTAAGCGAGCGAAGCCGCGGGTAACAGCTAGTAACTCATAAAATTTTAAATTACGTAGGTAAAGCTCAAAACGGTTTAAAATTTGTTTTTATTAAATTCTCTTGTAGTTTTTATTATTCTCTTATAATTATTTTGTTTAAAATCATTTAGATTATCTTGTTTCGTACCACCTCGGTGGTGTGGGTGTTTCATCCGGAAACCACTACTCGATTTTTAATGAATCACCTTAATCTTTTTATAACAGGAAATTAATTGGAATTTCTAGGCAAAGCGTCGTGGGTTTTAATCCGGATTAAAGAATTTTATTCTCAAAAAAATGTTATTTTTTAACTCCATGGCTCTTATATTATATATTTTCTGATACATATTATTGTAGTTAACTTTTACATAAGTTTATAATATCACATTCTATCAAATCATTTGGCAGCTTAGCTTTCAATCAGTGGAGAAAATATGCAGTCGGAATTGATTCATGTTATACCTCTAGCAACATATGTCACTTCATGTACCTCGATTTCTCTTCCCTTCACCATTTCGCTAAAGTTTTTTTTAATAATATCTGCGTTCCATGTTGTCCAAAGTTTTTTGGAACAATCTTCTTCGTATTTTCATGTATAAATTCGTAACATAAGCTTTAGCAGTTATCATTACATTTATATTTATTTATTTGTTTGTTTTTTTTTTGTATACATAACATGTAATTTACAAACATTTTGTTATTAACGTTTCAAATTTCACCTAAAAACATAAGATACGGCCGAGGTTATAAATGTCTCATTACGGAACCACAAACCGCACCTCCCTTTACGAAGAATAATTTGAAGCTCGACATCCCTAACGCGAGCAACCGGAACGCTCGCCCTCGTACAAAACCATGTCATTTTCTACATCAAAACCAAAATATATTTTATTAAAGTAGACTCTTACTAACAATTTTGAATCATAACTTTACAAGATTCAATGATGTCAACAAATCAACAAAATGATTTAAAAATAATTTAGAGTTTTTTCTACTTCCCATTTTTAATTGAATATTTTTTTTGTCTAATATTGATGATCTAATATTCAACATTATTTGTATAAAAAGGAGCAAATGGTAAGATAAAACGTGACATGAATTCGTAAACTTCTTTCTTCGCCTTTGTAAGAATCATTATATTACAATCTGATATAGATTAAATAGATTCGGAAAAAAAATACAATTCTCATTTCACAATTAAACATAATCAACAATCACAAGAGGAATAAGGTCACATAAAGCCAGAACGCTTGAATAATCTATGATATACATACATTATGGTTTCCCGAAAAAATGGCGCTTCGAACATCGACAAAGCTGCTATCGAAATTTGGAAGTGAAATTGAAGTAGATATAAGTAGTTGAGTGGAAAATTGTTGCTTTGTAAATAACTGTATATTAATCAAGGACTGTCAGTAGTTTACGATATAGCAAACTACAAGGAATACGTAAATACCTGGGATGTTATAGATATGGCATTTCGGATCTAGATACGAATACGGGTACCTATATTGTTTGTTTGTTGATTGTTTCGGATAGTTTCGGTTACGGATATTAGATTATTTAGACATTGTGAAAGAAAAAAATACAAGATATTAAGGCATAATCACAGAAAAAAACTTATAGGTTTAAAAAACAATAAGTTACTCTCTTTTAGTATAACACTATGCAAAAACAAAAAAATAAAAAAAATAAAAAAAATTATCAGTTTCAGTTATGGATAGATTTTTATTTCGGATATCCATAACATCCCTGGTAAAGATAAGGTTTGTCTGAAAATCTCGATAAGCAATAATACCGTTACAACGTAGGCATAATTCGTCCGTGGTGCATGTTATATTTGGAATTAACGTGAATGTGTAAACTGTCTCACGTGCCTACGCAAATGTACATCGAATGTTTCGTGAATACACATAATATTAGACATTTCAGGCACTTACTTATTTTACTTATAAGTATAAAAATTAAGAAAGTAGCATAACAAAGAATAGCTTTTCATCATCCTATCTATTTTCTATAATTAACTTAAATAATTTACTTACTTATTTCAATAGTTTTCTTTGTGAATCATACTAAATAAACATCACTTTTCTCAAAATAAAAATGAAAGCTTTTTTTGAGAGTATTCTGAAAGAATACTCTTAACCAGCTGTAGATCTTCAAGGACCCGAGTTCAAATACCGAGATCGGATTCGGATCAATAAAAATTATGAAGTTATTTCTAATAAAAAAACTCAATAACGGAACGATTTTCAGCATATTCGAATAAATATATTATCTGTGTCAGTGTCAAAATTCTAAAACGAAGTTTCAATATTATAAGGACATATTCATAATCCCTAGGAGAAAACTCTCTCAAACACATGAGGCCGAAGTTGTTTGAAAGTTAGAGGCCTGATTAACGAGAATACGTTTGAGCACGACATGTAAAGGAATGAGGGTACGAACGCTCGTTGCACGTCCTGTACGTCCTTTCACAGCGCTTTCGATAACTCAGTCTTATTAAACCGATTGCGTTTTACTTTGTAATGTACTTTTTTACTTTTATATATATTATACTGAAATATCATTCGAACAGACGCAATTTTAATTAATGGAATTTATTCATTGTAATACAAATCGAAAGCTATTTTAATTATGTACATAATTTTCCACCATTCTTTGATAGTTTTCATTCTAAGTATTTTATCAAATTTAAATCTGTATAAACTGTCAAAAAGCAATACTTGGTATTGTTCTTATACATTGCTTAGTTTGTATTACATACATGTTCCTTCACGGTCGTAGCCTGATGGGAAAATCGACACGACCGGGCAGAGATCGGAAAACAATTGCAGGAAAATGTACATAACATCGTTGATCCCATGATTGCCCTCGCATTGGTAACATGCGAAATGCTTTTTATGAAAGAGAAACGTGATGGCCCAGTTGTTGCAACACGTGAATCCTAATCGAAGACTGTAAGGTATCGAAGGTTAAAGCCGAGCAAACTCCATCGTGTGCTCAAGTTTTTGTTTATAACTAAATTCATGACAACATCGTGAGAAAACCTGCAATGACAATGTTCCATGTGTGTATCCAGTTTACCAAAAGCTTGCATTGTAACAGCTAGATGATAAACTCCAACATTACTCCCAAATATAGAGGAAGCCTTAGTCCTTCTATGGTCAAGATTCCATTCGACAACCTTTTCGAAAGCCTTCTCTTGAAAGCTCTTCTCGTATTTAAATACTAAAAAAATATCGAACCCATTTTATATTAGCATCTATTTATACAAATGCGATTGTCTTTTGATCCTTAAAATAAATATAATTTAAGTAAAATCTTTCCATATCCTGCTTACCATTTCATTTTTAACATTTGTAAATAAAGATCAAAACGTCTGTAACATAAATAGTCCATGAACATTAACATACAGCTATAACGACTATCTATGCAAGTAACTATCTCATCTCAAATTTCCGTTCCGCAGAGCTATTATGTAAGAACATATTCGAATCTCACCCTAGAACACGACACTGATAACTCAAGTCATATACAACTGTAGTAATAAATATAACACTTAAAAATATACATAGAAGCATCAATTAGCGAATTACTCATCTCGGGTTCGCTGCAAAAATATCTTTAAGCTATAATGTCTTGCATATTTCATTCGTGTTTGTAATTTCTTGTACGTTCCTTCCACGTATAAACCAACACATAGTACATCTTATCACCGTATAGCATCGGTATTCAAAATTTGACGAGTGAGATTCGAAGATATATCTTACAGAATAACACTGTATGGCAATACCTTGTAACATATACAGTAATATACTATTCGATCGCCAATATAACCAGAGAGGAATTAATAACACAAACTGAATGTAGCAACTAGCAAGTAAGTACATATTACAAAAGACTTTAATACATTAACTATAATCTTATATCAGAACTTATTTTCAAAGAAAATTTGCTGCACATACATTGCACACTGTAATAACTCCTTGAGAATGATCAGGGCGCCCGAAATTGGCTAGGAAGATATATATCAACATATCAACATAGCCAAGTAGGTAACTCTAAGTGTAATAACGTGCATACGTTGATTATTTGTAATTTTCTATGACGACATGAGTTGGTGATTTCTTTATATCATTAAATTCATTTTCCAACTTGCACGCCATTAATTATAATTATAAATCGTATATTTATTATTGATATGAACTTTACAATCTTTTTCGTAGACAATGCTTCCTTTACTGTTTACATAAGGCTAATAATAATAAACATTGAATAACTACTGGACACCCATTAGTCGAAATTCGATCATAATAATCGTTGAAAATTTGCAGAAAACATATATGTACATCAATTTCCATGTTTCAAAATATTAATCTAACCATACAACGCGACCAAACAAAAACAATAGGCCATCTGTACTGTGTAGGCAATCAGAGAAGAAAAAGGTACTGAACTGTTTTGTCTTTTCCTATTTTTATATACAAAGATGCCACCGATAGAACTATAGCCTATTCCCATCAAAGTAGAAAGAAAGATAAACAAATCATAGATTTACGTATTTCATGCGATTTGCTAATAACTGTGCATGTTATGCACTAGTAAGAGTTTATGATTAATATATCTTCATTTATAATACAACACTATTATACTTAACTACTTATTTCCACTTTAATTTTACTTCCGATAACGGTTTCGTCGACGTTCAAAACGCCATTTTTTCGCAAATCCATAGTGAATAATATCATAGATAAATCAAGCTCGCAACCAATAATATCGCGTCAATTTGCTGTCAAATGTGGTTTATTTAGTTTTTTTTCCTGTTATGGTTGGGATAGAGTATATACTAGAGATGAAACGGAGAGCAGTTTGGCCGGATACCGGATATTCGGCCGACCATGTGGCCGGGTGGCCGGGTATCCGGCCGCCGGATATCCGGCGAAACTTAGCCGATCGCAATTGCGACCCTTATTCTTCGTGGGCAGCTAATGCCAAACAATACCCAAATTTCAGAAAGTTTGCCAATATCTACCTTTCTGCACCTTGCAGCAGGATGTATAGCGAAAGACTTTTTTCTGAAGCTGGCCTTATTTATGAAGAGAAACGCAACCGCCTGCTACCTCTCAATGCAGAGAAATTAGTATTAGTACTAATTCATTCATTTTCTTTGTATTACATTAATTTACTATTGTGTGATTAAAAAATTACAACTAAAACTAGTTATATTTAAGTTAAGTGATTCTAAGACTAACTAAAGAATTACTCAAAAATATGTTTCTTTTATCCAGTTTTTTTTATTCAGCCGGATGTCTATCCGGTATTCAAATAGTAGCTATCCGGTATTCGGCCGGATAGTATTATGGCGGCCGAATATGGCCGGATACCAGATAGTTACCGGATATCCGTTTGATCTTTAGTATATACATATGTTTATGTATATTAAATAGGTAAAATAAAGTTGCAATTCAGAAATTAAACAAAAAAGAACATGGCATATTCATATCACGCTGTGATTATACTTCCATGAAAAACTTAATTTGAACGTCTCAATACAGTGATGATTCCGTTTTCATTAAAACCTCAGTAGGTAATTGTAAGAATTGCTCATACATGCACAATAAAGAGGAAACACGGCTTTTTTTTAATCGTCAATAATACGGGTTTCATAATTATTTACTATCTGACCTCCATTGACTATCAAGGACGAGAGTTTAAGACACAAACACGAATCAATATATTTTTTCAATGATATTACTATTACGTTGAATATAAAAAAACACAAGTAAACAAACTGTAGCAAAACTAATAAACGAACGTGGAACAATACAAATAAAAAAATTGCTAATTTAGTAAACATAAAAAATATCGTTTCTTTAAATGTAAAGTTTGAAAAGTAGATATCTCACCTTTTCAGTGACAGCAAGTCCACTAAACTCTTCAGATGAAACACAATCACCCTTAAACCAATTTGCCAACCTACCAAGTTCGCCAAACATTGTTGAAGAAGTTAGAGAACTAAACGCCATTTTAATGAAAATAACTTTGTAAAAAATATTTATCTGTGAACTATGTGCGTGCACTCATCTTTATTTAAATTACATTGCTTTCTGATTTTTCAATACAATAATCGAATCAAATAAATAAATTGTACTATTTGAAAACTCGCAGATTCGTATTATTTTTAATTCAAGAACTTGTAACAGACAATAAATCTGGACCTAAGTTATATTTAAAAAAGCTTTGACGCGATATAATTACGTCAAATTGAATTTCCCGCGCATTGGAAATTTTCGTCTTCACCCCTTAACGGCGCGAGAGGAACTAGATATAAAATTGACAATTATTGCGCCCTAGGTAGTATCCCAAAATATTCGCGATTCTATTTCAACGAATAAATTCACATTAGACCTTATCTTCATCGCATAACAACTACTTTGGCATGTCAGAGGTCAATACCATGCGCATGCGCGAACTAAGGCTCGGTCGTGTCCGATTACGCCCGAGATGGCGCCATTTTCCGATTTACTTTAATTCCATAGTTTTAAATATAAACAAAATGCTTTTTTTTTATTCGTAATATGTATTTTTATTATAAATTAACATGAAAAAATATTCTTTACCATTTCAAAAATAAAGTTTGAAATATTCACATGATAGACTAGAATAACAGCCACTTATGATCTAATATAATATGATATAATAAATCGGACAGTTTGTTTATTAAATAATATTGCATATCAAAAAGCTAATTTGATTCATAGAATGATCTAAAGTTAGAACAAGTATAGATTTTAATATACTTAACCTGAAGATTTTCTTTTAAGCCACCAATATTTTAAGTCACAACAGTTGTATTACAAGTTCCAATAAGTATTAACAATAGCATAAAAAAATCTTTTGCACATAACTTATTACTATAATTTATAGTTTGGAACAACATAGCAATGTTACTGTTATGAGAAGGATTCAATGAGTTACCGTTAAAATCAAGCTCTTATGCAGGAGTAATTTCCAGGATATTACTTTAGATAGTATACAAGATTACATTATTACTAGCACCAAAGATGTATGTGAAATTTTTTTATTAAATTTGGTTTCAAGTTTAAAGTTTTGACCCTAACATAATAACAAGCAAAGTTAAAAAAAAAGCTTCTTACACATTCTCTCTCACAAAATCATGATCAACAAATTACAATTTTTGCTCATATATCAATTCCGTGTAGAATATTTGGGAATGATTTACCTATTTACTTGGCTTACCATAGTTTCATACAGATACATGAATTCTGAACTACCCAATTATTTATATATTAATTTGCATGTCTTTTCTATTTTTTTTATTGCATGAAAATTATTTGTTTTATGCTTGTATTTAATTATTAATTAAATGTTTTTTTACAATAAATTGCTGTAGTATTATGTTAAAAAAATTAATTATTAGTTGATTAAGGCAAATGTTACCGACAAAACAATCATTTTATTTTGTCTATGTTGAAAATAATAAACTATTAATTAGATAATAAAACCAAGGTCATACAATATGCATATAATATTAGGAGGCTTAGGATCTAGCTTTTTTTCATATATAATATTTATCAATCTACAGATATCAAAAATTCAATACATTTTTAAAAAAATTATTCATTTCAGTTACAGATTCAATAGTTTCATAATTTGTCAAAAAAATAGAATAGAAATAAGTAGAATGTATCTAATACATTCTCGGCTCAAATGCTCTAACATTCATTACATTCCATGTATTACTTATATGAAGTTGAAGGTGATAATCAATTTTTTTTTTAATCAAAAAATTTGTAGTTTTGAACAAAAGGTTTGTAGAAATTACAGACTATTGTTAATAAAAATGTATTTTTTAATGAAATAAACATGATTTATTAATTACGTTCAGCATTTGAAAGACTAAACTAAATTATCTGAGGAGCGGTGAATAATTTAACAAAGAAATAGACCGTAATCAAACTATATGATTGCTTACCTTTGGCGTTTTGATGATATCCATAGTCACAATTAGTATCAATCGATAAAAAAATCAACTAAACATATGCTTAATTTAAAGACACATACAGTTTTGACACTTTGGATACAAAATATGTTTAACAATAAATACAAGACATTTTATAAAATCCAGACACAATAATATATTTAGCAATATTTATAAAAAAAATAGCAAAACAATTTGAAATTGCTCAACTTTGACACGAGATAAGGATATTTTGACGTTTGATTATTTTCTAACCAGCACATAACGGATGACAACATTAATTCAAAAGTGCCATCACACTTTCTTATACAAAATTTAAACTTAGTTTTAAACAACTACATTTGTTTTATTTATGTAAATTTCTTTGTCAAGTTATAGCATTATCGTTATGAACTAATTAAACTATTATTAGATTTTTTTAATTATTTTAGTTCACAGGCAACATTATAAGCTATTATTATGTGACAGATGTGATATGACAATTGACATAAAGGTTTCATTCGTAGTTCGTTGTCATCTTTAATCTATTAAAACCAGTCGATTTCGGAAATAAGTTTATTTTACTGAAAAATATTTTTCAGAAGTTTTTAAGGTATTTCTCTATTCCGAGACAATAATAATGACTTCTACTGAGCCCAATGATAGAAACGAGGAACGTAGACGAAGGGTGAGTCCATATTTCATGAGCAATAATAATAAATAGGTCTACATACTTATAACATATGATTCATAGTATTACGCTTTGCTTTCTTATCTCAACACAGATGAATATAATTTTACCAGGTATCATGTTTTGTCAACCGGTTTTTGACACGTTTTCTATGTGATAAACAAAAACATTATTTTTTCTCGAAAGTTCTGCGTGTTCATGTATAATAATAGACTAATGTTTTATTAAAAAACAAAATAATATACTACACTATTTTTAAATACTTTTCTCTTTGTTTAACATTTTTATCACACAGTAGCAATAAAGTATGTACTTTCTCTCGTACTCTTTAGGCGACAGTATTATTTTATTGCTATTTAATTTTTACAAATTAGCACAAACTGTCTCCTTTATTTGAATAAGCTGCTAGTAGAACTATGATTAATATTTATTTATTATGTACATTAAAATAAAATAACACTTGCAATAAGTATTAAGACATTTAACATTGTTTTGGTAAACAATGTTTAACTAGCAATCAAAACATTACTATATTTTTGATTATAATAGCTTATATTAATGAAAGGTTAAATTAGTAAAATTTGAAAGTTCTGACAATATTATGCAACATTTCATAAATTTTATTTCCACATCCTCAGGCATATAATCAATCACTGATCTAATATCTTCGAAAGTTTCAAATTGAATTATTAATATTGGATTAAACCAACTTACATTAAGTTAAATTGTGTTTTCTTTAGGTCCTTTTGGGGCCTCTACCCTCTGGGTTCCTAAGAACTGATGGAACAACGGACACACTGGACGCTGATTATCAAGCTGCACTTGCTCTGCAACAACAGCTCTGTGGTGCTACGGTACATATTTGTTACATATACAAATTTTGAATCCTTTGGTTGTATTCTACAATAATTATCAAATACCATGTGGCATGTGTATTACGATCTACTTGTTGGATTTAGTACACCATACATATTAGTATGTATTATTAAATACTTGTGGGTATTTTACCGGGCTTTGTACAGCCTTATCATGCCACCCACTCACTTACACATCTGTACTACATATTGCTTTGTTTCATTTGGTAGGATAAGTGAGCCAGTGTAATTATAGGCATAACATTCTAACTTTGATTTATTTGTTTATGCTTTGTTAAAATTGTATTTGTAATACATAAATGTTGTAACTAAACTAAATGTATGTATTTTTTGCAAAGTAAAACTCTAAATGAATTCCAGTCTGATAAAGGTTGTTCATTAAATTAATGTATTGTAAATGTTATCTAGATGCCACCAGCAGGACCACCGCTAACAGCAAGGCTCAGCGTTACAATTGCACAGGCTAAGCTTGTAAAAAATTATGGTAAGTGCTTATTATAAAATTTTATAAGAAAGATATTTCTTTATCATATACGTTTCTTATATCAGTAAAATGCCAATTTATATTAGCAGTGGTGACCACTTATGATCGGGTAACGCATTTGCCAGTTAGCACTGACATATAAGACTATGAATATTGTCCTAGTGCCACCACTGAAAGGTGAAATTACTTTTAACCCTCATGTATAATAGACACATGCTTCACATACATTTTTATTGATTTGATTAGTAGATACATATTTAGCCACAAAAAAATATATTTCGCCAAAATAAACACGTTTTCTAAAAAATAATAAAAATTAAATTATATTTTAAACCTTTTTTAGTCCCGCAAAAACGCTGTCAGTCGTTTTGGTGACGTCATATTGATAAAAACAACATTTGTGTACGTATGACTGGCACTCATTCAACGTCAACAGCTATAAATATTTGGTGTTTATGGGAAAATAATGAATTAAAATCGCTATCCTAAGAGTGTACAAATACTAGCATTAACTCCAGAAAAGTAGTTTATCAAAGTGCCAGATGATATTGAAATGACAGTTTTTGCCTATCTGACGCCCGACCATAGCGGCTCGTATTTTAGATCACGTGTTATATAGACTAAAAATTAATACTTTTAATTTAATAATAATGTGCTTTTATGAATCAAAATTAAAATATTTAAGTATATTTCTACATATATTTTAAATTTTATCAAATTTCATAATTTATCAAATATGGCAATTATTAATTTAACTTAATATTAAATATAAATTGAGTGAGTGAACATGCAAACAGGCACGTCATATTAAACTTAATTTTCTTTTACATCGTTGTTTTCGATAAACATTGTAAACACTTGAACATAGTACTTTCCAGAATTCAAAATTTTGTCTTTCTGTTTGCCTGGTGGTAGGGCTTTCATCGTTAGCCACGCAACAATAGTTTATATCGACGTTTTCTGGTTTCAAATCAAATCAAATGTATTTTATTCAAATAAACTTTACAATAAAGGGTTTTTGACTCGTCAATATTGAAACACTACCACCGTTCCGGAAAGCAGCCTCCAGCGAAAAGAAACGACAATAAACTCGCATAGTTGCTCTTTTTAAATAAATATATTTAAAATGTTGTTTTTCTAAATTAGTGTTCAATCAGTCAAGTGATGGAACCCGAGCCTAAATCAATCAAGATTTATTTATTAATTTAATCTTAATCAACTTTTTAAAAGAGCTGGATATGAATAAATGAGCCGGTTCAATAATTCAAGCAAGGGATATAACATCTTAGTTTTTATGGTTGGCGTCGCATTGACACTCTAAGAAGTGGTTGATTGATAAAAAACCTGTAAATATCCCACTGCTGGACTAAGGTCTGTTACTAGTTTGAGAGTAAGGCTAATAGCTTTTTCCAACAAGCTACTCCAATCTGAGTTAGTGGATTTATTCATGTAGTACTTGAGGCTTATTTCCTAGTCAGACTTTATAAATAAAAAATACGATAACGAAAAAAATACGAAATACGAAAATTTTAAATTAAATGTTAAGTACAAAATAGGCAACATACATTCCATTGGCAGAATATTTTGCGCTAAACTATATTACGTACATGCTATAAATGCTAGAAAAAACAAGATTTTATTTACAAAATATCGTGTCGTGTGTTGACCGTTAAACAGTAGCTTTGCCTGGAGCCAATCTTGGGCGTGGAATCTAATACTGGCTATTCAAATTCGTCGTCATAGAACTAAGCTTCAGCTTGCAAGATTTCACCTAAAAAAAAAAAACATTACTTTGCAAGTTAAAAACTTGTAAAGAGTACCAAAGTTTGTTAAAGTAAATAATGTTGTTGTCTGTGAAATTGCATTTGTAAGAATTCAATTGATACACTTAAAATATTATCTCTACTCTCTTACTGTCGTTAATCTCTAAGGGCATACAATACACATTATTCCTACGCGCTGTTAATAATAAGAAGCCAATAAAATGATTCGCAAGTACATTTATTCAAGAGTATATGATTATGTCGTTATCTGGAAGTTTATTCATTCAATTGTAATATAAATATAAGTTATATATATGAATACAAGATTAATTTATAGCAGTTCATTGGTGGTAGGGCTTTGTGCAAGCCCGTCTGGGTACAAGCCCATATATTCCTATTTGAAATACGTAACATCTTAGTTCCTAAGGTTGGTGGCGCATTGGAGAAGTAAGGAATATATATAGAATATAATAATTAGTGGTGGTGACCACTTACCATCAGGTGGTCCATTTGCTCGTCCGCCGTCCGTCGAATACCGAAAATATAAGTAAAAAATCGATATTCGGGCACGCAATTTACCTTACTTACCGAATATTCGGTATTCAGTCTGAGGCTAAGCATATCATGCAACACAACTACATTCTACTTGCAACTTACCAAGCGAACATATTTAGCGAATTTACTAACTAAAATTGCAAGTTTATTGAGTGACATTGATATCATTGCGACACTATTTAACTTTAGAAACTATTATCCTATTTATGTTCGTTACGCTGTTGCCACTTCTTTACGATGCTTGCATTATGTATGTAAAAAGTCATATTTTTTTTTTTATTAAATAAGATCTGGTCAATTCTACTAACAATACGACATTTCGCAATCGAATCGAATCGAATCAATCGTTTCTGTTCAGTTATTTTCCTATTCTACGCAACGATCCAATAGACTATTTGACTTGTTTTTAAAATCCATTTTATATTATATAGTACAGATTAAGGAACCCAGTAAAAGTTGTTTTTTTATAATTCTAGTACATATTTGCTGAAAAATATCAAATTAAAAATTCCATATTAAAATTTTCGCGCAAAAACACTACTTTGACAATATGGCGCTGCACTGGGGTCGGTGACGTCACTTGCCTGTATTGTAATCTGTGGTACATATAATCCACATACAGTATGCAAACGAGGTTAACAAGCAAGTGACGTCATCATAAACCCAACCAATCAGGAACGTTTTGTTTTATTTATGGATTTTTGAAAAAAATATTATTATTTTCAACTTTCGTTAATAAATAACAATTTTTAAACTCATAATATATACTGATTACAATAATTGACACTTTATTTTTCGCATTGTCAAATAGCCTATTGCGGCTCGGTCAAAGAAGAATCGGAATCTAATTGAGATCGTATCTAAACGATATAAATAATTCGAATTGGTCAACAGTCGTCACGTGTTAGTAGATGTGTCCCCCAGGCAGTTGATATATATTTTGTTATCACAATCCACAACAGTTCCGTTCTAGGCGACAGTCAAAAAGTGAATAACTGGTTTGACAGCGTATATTAATAACTGCCCTTTAACAGGTATTGATTTATATTTGGCTTAAGTTTGTATTTTAAAGAAAAATTATAACATTTAAGTCTTTAAATGTGACTCATATCGATTTCTTTAACCTTTTCTGAGTATTCAATATAAAACTTGTAATTGGCCACAAATAAATAAATGTAATAAACAATTAGCTGTGTGTACTAAAACTGTAGACGAACATTTTTTTCTGCCTAATTTTGACAATTACGAAAATAGACTCGTGAGACAAAAGGATTCAAATAAAACTTACGTCTTTGTTTTTACTTAAGACTATAAATATGTATTTATTTCGATAATTACTATGTGTGTAGTTTTTTTTTGAACAAAATATTAGTAGCTGATTATGAAGTAACTACATATTTTCTAACCTTTATTGCGATAATAATATGATAAAATTAGTTTTCAACTTGACAACGACCATGTTATAATTGTGAATGATATTATAAATAAAAATTGTAAATTTCTATATTGCAACCAGCTGAATCACGCGAAAATTATACAACTTTACCTATAGCACACAAACTGTCATAAACCCCCCCCCCCCCCCCCCCCTTAACCTTCAGCGGTTTCAGCGTGAAGAGGTAACAAACAGAGTTACTTTAGCATTTATAATATCAGTATCGATATTTCTATTGTTTTTAAAGTGAGTGAGAAATCAAGAAGCGTTATAGCGTAATGGTGTACGAGCCGCCTTGCGATATGTCGCAGGTTCGATCCTAATCCCTTGTGCTATTGCTTAAGCTAAGCTTAAAGTGACTAGTAATATTAGAATTCTTAAAGAAAATTAAGTTAAGTTAAATTCGACGATAACTTAGACTAGTTATTTTTTAAATAGTTTATCAACTAATAAATTGGTATAAATAACTGTATTATTATTGTAATTAACTATCGACTTACCCCGGCTTGATGAGAGCCGAGATAGTCCAGTGGTTAGAAAGCGTAGATCATTCTTCCCGCGCACATGCACATTGTGGAATGATCTCCCCTGTAAGGATTTCCCGATGCCCTATAATAAGGGAGTTTTGAAACACCAAGGTTACATATTCTTTCTATCAGTGTTCCTAGGTTGGAAACGCATCAGCAACTCACTTTAGGTTGCAGGTGTCAATGGGCGACGGTGGATATTGGCACACGTGCATATTAACCGATGATTCTAGATTCAAACCCAGACAAGCACCACTAAACTTTCGTGTGCTTAATGTATGTTTATAATTCATCTCGTTTTTAACGGTCAAGGAAAACATCGTAATAAAATCTGCATATGTCTAATTTCAATGAAATTCTGCCACAAGCGCTCCAATGGTTAGCAGATAGCTAACCATTGGAGCAGCGTGGTGGCTCCAAAATCTTCTTTACAAAAGGAGAAGATGCCTTAGCCCAACAGTGTGTCTTTTTGAGACTGTTACTGTCACTCCGGCTAAACTCGTACATGACGTAGGAAGTTACTTCAATCCATGGATGAAATAATTACGAAGACGACACGGCGATAATTAATAAATCATTTCCTTGCGTAGGTCTCACTCGCATGGATCCATATGTGCGTCTGCGTGTCGGCCACTGTATCTATGAAACTCAAACAGACCCCAGCGGCGGCAAAACGCCTCGATGGAATAAAGTTATACATTGGTAAGTATATACGTAAAATATATTGAATTAAAGAAATTACAGTTATTATGCAAGCCGTCAGAAAATCTGTTTAAAGATATTCCTAAAGTTGTATATAATACATATTTTAAAAATATTAATAGTAAATAAAAAACCACTTCTTCCTCAACGTAAACAATTCTGTGGAATGTGGATATACATGATTGTTGAAATGTTGCCTGACTCTAAATCAGATTAACATTTCACGATGTTATTATTCACAACGGAATATAAAAAGATATATAAACTCAAAATAACTGAAAATAATATTGCTTTTCGCGCTTTTAAACAGCGATTTTGTGTATGATTTATATGGCATAAACACTGGGTCATATACATATATATAAGTATATACCTACATATATACCTACTGATTCAATATCTGTCGCTCTCTGAAGTATGGCCTATTGTAATAATAATAATGGGATTATACGTAATTGAGATGTGACTATAGCCTGTTCGAATCGAAGAAGGAATGAAGGTAAACAACTTTTCAACTTTATTACTTATAATATATATAATTTTAGTCATAGCCTATTCCAATGGAAGTAGGAAAAAAGATTAACAAACCTTAGATTTACGTATTTCATGCTATTTGCTAATAACTCCGCTATATTGTGCACTACTAAGAGTTTATGATTAATATACCTTTATTTATAATACAATAGTATAACACTTAACTACTGAAGTATCTATATCCACTTTAATTTTACTTCCAAAATTCCTATAACAGTTTCATCAACGTTCAAAACGCCATTTTTTCGCATATCCATAGTGAATATCATGGATATAATCAAGGCCTCAACCAATGATATCGCGTCAATTTGCTGTCAAATGTTGTTTATTTGGCTTTTTTCTGTTATGGTTAGAATAGAGTGTTATGGTTAGAATATACATAGTTCCAATAACAGCTTCGTCGACATTCAATTCTTCAATATTTTCGCAAATCCATAATATCATAAATTATTCAAGCTCTCGACCAACGATATCGCGTCAAATCGATCTCAAATGTTTATTTGGCTTTTGTCCTTTCGTGGTTGTAATAGGCAATACATAAAATGTAACGATCATTGCTTTGAATTCAAATTTCATTCCATCGGATGCACTTACAATTTATCAATAACACTTGAAAGTGCACAAGTACACGCTTTTCCTGATAGTTAAATGCATAATTGTTTATTATAAGTATCCGTATCTCGGTTAAAATAGGAAAACTCAGTAAACATGATTTCATTAAATCCATGTACCATAACGAATTGAATATTTCCATGAAATATTCGGGTACAAAGATATAAAAGATTTGAATTGGGTGTGATATAACGTGTAATAAAACAATGAATAAACATTTCAAAATAAATTATAACGAAAAAAAAAACTTAAACGTAATGAATACTCCTTACACAAATTATATTTAAAAAAAAAACATTGGCTTATTAAATTTAACTAAACACATAAGAGTATGGTTTGTAAATACCAAAACCCGGTTACTATATTTAAGAAATTATACTTTTATAGATTACTATTTATTTTTAAAGGATAGTACATAGGAATTTAACACACTAACGTGCTAAGGCAGATTGTACACAATCACTATTAAAAAAATCTATTAAATTTGCATAACATCATGAATATTTTCGTATGCGAATTTAAGTAGAAATATGTAAATATAAATTCTTGACAAAGCAACGATGATAAAAAAAGTCGTTTTAGGTCAAGTATGTCATAAAACAGGCCTTAAGTGGACGAAAGTATCGTTGTATATTTATAATATTATGTACTTTAAAAACAGCTACTTATTTAATTTGCATGAAAAATTTAATTAAAAGTATCGTGGAGGTTATTATAACTTATACTATACATAAAAAATAAAATCTATAAAAAATAAGTCTTGTTATAGTTCGTAATCTATGAATTCGCGTGTCACTTATCGTTCATCCGATTAAGTTGAAATTTTATAAGGTTATTGTACGGTCGTGCACATGTTTCTAACACATTACTATCAACGTACTAAAGGAGGCGCGTGTGTCGTATCAATAATCAAACATATGTTATACTATGTCTCCTTACTATTATGGAAGCTGAAGAAGCTACTACACTTAAATTCGACCTAGATATTTTTCCAATGTCTCGCCTGGATATTAGCATGATTAGTGATAATTGAACTATAGATCTTACAAAGGCGTGTTTCTCCACGTTCCTTACGCGCACGTACTTACAAATGTCCTCGAATGTCTTTTGTACAAAAAATCCTAAACAGTCGGGAATTTAAATGTATACATGTATACATATATGTATAATATCTTGTGACTATTGTGCCACAGTGGTACAAACAATGGCCTGGATATTTCCAAGATATTTAAGATTGTTAACTCACTGGAAACCGTTTGTCATGTATATTTCTATTTATTTTTTTCTCTATTGATTAATGGGAAAATGTTAGGGAATAATCCTTGACTGTCATAGATAGATTTTCCACCAAATAACCAAAACTATACTAGTTTAGGACTTCTTGGATTATACATATATATAATCTTTATAATAGTATCGACTAGAAAAAAAAGATACTTTTAACCAAAGTCCTAAATACGATATAGAATGATAAGTTTTAACATAAATAACATTCGCCACAGCTTGCTACCGCCCGGAGTCAACTCAATTTACTTGGAGATCTTTGACGAGTGTTCCTTCACAATGGACGAGCTCATCGCTTGGACTCACATTACCATCCCACAAGCCGTCTTGAATGTAAGTAATCGCATTACGTTAATATTTTACAATTGGTTCATTAACACATATTATTATTAAAGGAAGAAGACCAGATATGGATTCACCATTCTTCAATCATCCCTTTTTATTTAAAAAAGTAAAATACAATGGTAAATGGGTCTGATTTGTGAGTGGTCACCACCTATCTATGTACATTGACCCTATTTAATATTTTAACCAGCAGTAAAAAAGCAGTAAGTTGTTTTGTAAACGCTTATCACGAGACGTAATAATTAATACCCAAGCTGATTTTATTTGTCATATTAAATGTTAGGTACAACTTTCGAGTTTTCTTTTATATTATCCCCCAATTAAAGCAAGTTCCAAACAGCAGGAGAGGACACCTCACCCGACAAGTGGGAGATTTTGAGGGTATTTAAGTTACTTAATTAAGTGTGGAAATTTAAATTCCTGATTTCTCCAATTTTCAATACATTAGTGATATCGTCTAAAATGACACTATTGCGGTCTGGGTTGAAATCGTTGAACACATTATTATATGAGAGGGTATATGTATCTGTGTTCTTATGGAAGCTTCTTCTAGGCTTAAGTTTGTATGTTAATATGTTTTAAAACTTAATATTCCAGGGCGAGACTCACGAGGATTGGTACCCCCTGAACGGTAAACAGGGCGACGGTATGGAGGGCATGATCAATCTCGTTCTAAGCTATTCTGTAAGTATACATTACTTCATCCCATCAATAAAACTATAAATTAGTCGTCTAGGAGTTAAGTTTTTACAGGCGATTCTTCGGAATGCTGATTAAAAACAACCTGTGAGACTGGGATATTGGGGAAAGTGATCGAGACGTCAAAATGTATAGTCTGCCAAATCGGACTGGTTGAAATGTAGATGCCATTTTTATTTAAATATGTCCATTCTGTAACTATCTTTGCTTGAGAATTAAATATGAAGTCCTTAAATATATACAAAAATAGACCGCGTGGCATGGTGGCAAGAATGCATCATCTCCCCGTTGAATCGCTATTCCGATACTCGGGAAAAAAAACGAACCAGCCCTCCTGTCACCAGTGGAGCCAATAAGGCGAGGAGTTACACTTTTAATGAAGCTTTTTGCACTACTACTCCAATTTCCAAGGTGATTCAACGGCAAATGGGCCAAAAAAATAATTTGGAAATCAAAACAAAAATTTACCTTGAATATGAATAAACTAAAAATAATTAATACATTCCTAATATGTATAAAATATGAACTACGAGGTTTCTTGCTGATTCTGGTCACTATAATATACATTCCGAAAGAGTTGTAGTGCATTTAATCTGTGTCGAATTATTCTTTAATTACTGCACCACACTGCACCCTAAATAACACTAACGGTCCGTGCGCGCAGGTGGGCCCGGCCGCCATGGCCACGTTCCCGCCCGTGCTGGTGGTGCCGAGCACGGGGATGGGCTACGCCGCCATGCCCGTGTACCCGGCGCCCATGCAGCAGCACATGGCGCCGCACCCGCAGCAGCAGCACGTGCCGCAGTCGCCGCCGCAGCAGCCCGTCACCGAGGAGCAGTTGCAGCAGGTGAAGGCTTCCGGATGCTGTTACGTTTATTACACTTATACACGTATTCTAATGCCGTCAGTTTATGAGCGTGTTTATGGAAAAATTGTATGAAATGTCTACCTCAATAATACATATAATTCAGGAAATCGTACTTTGCCAGCTAATTTAATTCTTAGCAACATAAAGGTCTGTTTAATTTATTAATATAAAACTTACATAAAAGCGCTACTTTGATTACATCCCTAATTACGAATTACCTCAATAGAACAACTGTTATGACACGCCCATTTAGCTACATAAGTATATGTCCTCTCTAAAACTTAAGATAGATTGCTATTTAAATATTAATAAAATGCATATACATACATACATACCTAAAACTACTTTCAATGTGAGAGAGGTAGATCCACGACGCCCCCTCCCACACCCTCTCAGACACAGATAAACAGTGTGTCGCTTGAAGCAAAGAAACAATTCAAACAGATGAGCCAACAAAATGTAATAATGTAAATGTAACTCAAAAATAACAAGATATATTATCCTTTTTGTAGATCGAAGAAATGTTCCCCAGCATCGACAAGGAAGTTATAAAATCGGTGCTCGAAGCGAACCGCGGCAACAAGGACGCCACAATCAACTCTCTACTTCAAATGTCTGAATAGAAATTATATTCTAATACATTATATTGCCAGATAAGAATAATTCCATTCATCGAAAATTATGGCGGAAATGACTGAAGCGAATATGTCCGAGAGTATCGTGACATAAAATACTTGGTATATTATTTCGCTAATATTCTTAGACTTTCATTTATATGTATAAATGTTGAATATAAATATATAATCTGACGGCACTGTGTCTATATAAAATATTTTTACTAAAAATAATAAATGTGAAAATATCAGATCAAAATATATTTATTGAAAATCTGTTTGTAATACAAACTTGTTATGTTAAATATTGTTATGTTCACATAAACGTTTCATCCCTGAAGAGTTACTGTAGATCTTAAATTTGTGTAAGTACAAATATACTGTACGTTAAAAAAAATATCTTAGAAGGCGTTAAAGAGTTCGAAGGCGTTCTTAAGTTCTTTTTCTATGATGTGAATAACACCTGTATGAGGTAACATTATGAACTTGTTATAAAAATTGGTTTTATTTTGTTCTATGTCCAGTTCTCGATACCTTTTCGTTTTAAATGTCTAACAAAGATCTATAATATTTTTTTATAATTATTATTAATTTTTAAAATACTATAAGTGGGTAACATATGTAATATAAATAATTATATAAACTGTATTAATATACAGATTGTTAGTCGGCGTAGATGCGGTATTAAACGGGTAAATTCCCTTTGTCAATAAAAGCTGTCAAAAAACGAACCGCAATCATAAAATCATTTTTATAGTTCACAGTTCATAAGCTTTTTTGTTGTACTTGGACGCCTTCTAGTAACCCAACGCCTAGAACACAGACCGTCGCCTTATAATATTGCTCGGTGATACTTGAGATGATAAGTTATTATAAAAGTATTTTAAAAATAACAATTATTTATAATTCAAATAACTCATTATTTTTCATTATTAATATCGAAAGTCGATCTAAACTATATATATTTTATTTATATTCGTTTAATTTAAAATGTAATATAAAATTAAAATACTAAAACTTTTATTAATAAAAATAAAATTATATGATGTATATTAAGCTTCGCTAGACTTTGCTATATTACACATTTATAAACATCTGTCTATTGAAATACTTTTTATTATGAATTTACACATGAAATAATATGTAATAAATGCAAGTCGAAATTTCAAATGTATTATTTTGTCATATAAAAAAAAACCTTTTGTAATAAATAGCAACACTTGGTTGTTCTATGATTTTGAAAGTATTTAAGTTTTTTTTTTGTTTGCTTTGACAGTAACAGGAATGTTTTCATTTCTGTTTAGCAATATTTAAATTATATTGGAATTAATTTAATTTTATATCTTTGACATAATTACATTGAATCGTATCTGATAAAATAAGACTGGTTGTAAACGAAGTCCCCTACAAAAAGGTAAAAAAAAAAAAAAAGTATCAATTATAGCTCTTGTCTAAAATAAGCTTCATTTCTTTGCTTAATCTCCTATATAATATATAACTGAGATCGAAGCAGTGCTTAAAAGAAGTATTTGTTTAGCATACGATCCCAGTAAAGAAAGCTATAATTTGTTTACTAACAGCATAATGGAGGCGCTAAGACAAACACAGACACATGAAATAATAAAATTAAAAATGTAGTTGTTGGTTGTAACAACATAAATGAACTCAGGTAGGATGGTTCTATTCTATTTTTTTTAATTAAAAATCTTCGAGGCAAATCATGGTAAAGATACAAATTACTAAAGCCTAATAAATTTACAAATTGATTCAAAATTTATAACTAACAACCAAAATGTACTATTATTTTTAAAAAGTTTAATGTTTTTTTTATTTATTAAATAATGAATTTGATTTTTTAATTATTTTAGTTTTATGCGTATCTTAGAAATCGCAAATAGAATTACTAGGCACATTAAAAAAAAACCCTAATTTAGATTGATTTTAGAACGGTCACATAACAATAGATTTATTATTAACTACGCTGAAAACTCTTTAAATAGCATTGATTATTTATGATTAAAAAGATTTTCAACATTTGCAGCTATTTTAGCTTTATGAAAATATTATTATAATTATCTGTGATTATGATTATTTAATTTTTAACTTATCTTCTAAGATATTTTATTACTTAATTTTTAATTATTTTTTAAATGGGTATCGGTTTTATTTTTACTACAAATGTCAAAAAATGTAATTTAAATGTTTAACTGTCTTTATTATTTTGTTAAAAATGACCGAGAAAAAAAAGACAAATATTTAGGATTTATGAAATTAAATAAGATTTAATATAATTTTTCTTTTAAAATATGCAAATAAAACACAAATAGAAATCTTCACTTTAAACTAAACACTTATAGATCTTACACATTAAATCACTATCAATGTAATTAAATAGATTTTCCGGGTCATTAGTGCCTTCTCTTTTTCACATAGGCGTTTAAATAGAGATATACCATCAAAGCCTTATGTCATGTAATCGAGTATATAATACGAAAGCTTTGCGGCTGATTTGTGCCAAATCAATTGCCATCAACGATTTGCTTGTCTATAACTATTGTTGTATTCATTTTTAATTATACATTGTATAATAAAATTATTGTTTATCCAATAGCATGTTGTTTTTCTACTCCTCTTCCTAACATTAGTGAATTTCGAAAGAAGGTACCGCACTAGATAACCATACAACTGTTATGCCAAGTCTATTTTATTATGGATTTAATCTTTTGCGTTTGGGCTGTCGAAGTCCAAGAAAATTCTACTTATTATTAATTTCGTTATGAATGAAATTCAAAATAATAAAATTCAAATTCAACTGTTTTACATCTTGATCATAAATCATTTAAATTCATAATTAAGCATAAATTTATCATAATTTTAAACTCAAATTGGAAAAATCATCATTAACTGTCATTTATAGCTCTTGATGCCTAATATATTCTAATGCACTTCCAAAAAAAAATGTGGAACTTTTTTTGAACGTATTCTAGTTTTAGGGATGAGTGGAAAACCATCTTATCAATCATTCTCAAAGCTGGCGGTGCATTGACAATGTAAGGATTGGTAATATTTTTTGGTGCCAATGACTACGAAGTATGAACAATGGTGAATACTTACTTACCAAGCGGGCCATTTTCGAAAATGACAAGATAAATTATTTGGTAGTCAAATATTTGAAAGTCGAAATAATTGCTATAATTGTTAAAATATCCCCCTCCCCAGGAGTAAAAAGAACACACTATAAAATAAAATAACAAAGTAATTTTAATGAAACTTTTTTCATTTAGTTATTACTTTTTTCTTTTTTGTATTTGACCCTTTCTCTTCTATGCTGTTCTGTTTCAATTTCATATTTTCTGCTTTACGCTTAATTTTGCTTACTTTTCCTATAACGTCTTTGAACCTTTCGTCTTTCTTCATGAGACTTTTATTTACCTTTTTCAAACCATTTTTGATAGTCGCATCGATATCTTCAGACTCGCTCGGTTGAAGGCGATTAGTGTCTTGACCTCCTGTTTCCGCAGCCTTAATTTGTGCTTGGATGTCTTTTATTTTAGCCAACTTGGCTTTTTTCGCTGCTTTTATACGTTTTCTACGCATTTCTTCAAATCTGACAAAATAAAAATAATTAATTATTTTATAATTGATATCCACGAGACGATGCATTGCTTTACAATGCCAATGATTCCAAAATCAACAGCAAATTAGACAAATATATTTTTTTCAAATAATACATATCCTCACCCAGCCTCCATAGCATCAGGGTCGACGCCCGCCATGATCCAGCGCTTGATCTTGTAGTTCCGCTTCCTCTGTTCGAACTCCTCGTTGTCGAGCTGCGCCTCTTGCTCCCGACGCGTCACGCTGACCGTCGTGAACACTTTAACTGCTTCGTCATCTTTAAAATTAAAATAATTAAATAAATAATCAGATTCTTCATTCTTCGAATACGTTATTTACATTGTTCATCCATGTACCGTTAACAGAACATATATTGTTGTTCTGTTTTTGTCCATCTTTAATAAATAAAATTTAAAATGTTTTTCCGTTGCAAGGTGGTAGGCAATTTGTATGCCAACCTGAAAGATTTATTTAGACTACTCATATAAAATGTATGGTGCATTTTCACTAAAAAGTAGATTTTTATGAAGATATTCTGAGTAACATTCCCGGGATAAGAGATTGACACTTCTGTGCTTTGGGTTTGAAAAATATTGTCATACCATCAATTTTATATTCGCTGAGCTTGGTTTTGATCTGGTCTTCAATCTCGCCGAGCCGCAGTATGTCGTATGGAGTTATAAGCGACACCGCCATACCACTGCGTCCAGCTCGAGCTGTTCTCCCGACTCTAATAAAAAAAATATATATTTTTTTTATTAGTGTAGGCTCTTATTACGATACTTCGATTCAAAAGTGCTTGACCTAGTGCTTGACTTTACTTGTAGATTCTACAGAGAAGAACCGGTAAGAACTTCAGTAGTTACTAAATAGTAATAAATAGTAGTCGACCTATTTCATTACAATTCTGATACAATTAGGAGTTTGCTGAGAGTCTAAAAGATAAGGAACCGGCAATATAGAGATATGGATAGAAACATCCAAACCATTTGGCCAGCAAATTTGTAACTTTCTTTTAATATTTTTTAGGATTTAAAAAATCAACAATAATAGATCATTATCTCATACCTGTGAATATACTCCTTAGGCTCCAATGGTAACTTATGGTTAACAACTAAGTCAACTGATGGTATGTCGAGCCCCCTGGCCGCTACATTGGTAGCTATCAGTGTGCACTTGAGATTGCTACGGAACTGTGTGAGCGCAGACAGGCGCTCCTTCTGTCGCATGAACCCATGCAGACAAACATTGTCCATTCCTATGGCATTCAACATCATTGACAGTACTTGGCATTCTCTGTGAAATATGTTTTTTTTTATTACATTTATTGTTTTCATAAAATTAATCATATATAGATTCAATTTGAAAACTATTCAATCCATTGCCTATAATGACATAAGACTTAGTAACAAGTGATCCCGCAATAAAACGCATAAGCAAATTATTGTGATGTCACTTTGATGAATGCAGTGATAGTAGAGTATAGACTGCGCCTCTGGTTTGGTGTAGTCACAATTAAATCTGTAAGGGCATTTTTTTAAGTTTAATCATTATCACTATACAACTTACTTCTTAGTATCTGTAAACACAATAATGTGTGAACTAGGCTTTGTCTCTCGGTATTTCCTAAGAGTCTGTACTAAGTAGACGTCACGAGCATAGGCTGGACACACAACATATCGCTGGTCTAATGTAGACACTGTTAGCTGTGGATCACTCTCTGACCATGTTATGAGTTTCTGAAAATTTAAGCATGTTGAACTTTTACTTTTGTAACACATAACTTTGACAATAGATTGACCTTGATTAATATGGGTACTGTATACATAATACTGTACATATAATAGTGGCCTATGTATTTATCATTAGTCTATGTGGGTAGTGTTGATGTCTTTAATTCAACTTTAATTAATCAAATAATTTATGTTATTGTATTAATATTTTTTGTCTAACTTACTTCTTTATTTAGTGGAAGAAGTTTAGATTCCTTTACATCATCTGTTATTGTGGCAGAGAATAGTAAGTTTTGTCTGTTTGTTGGCAAAGCAGCAAATATTGTCTCCAGGTCTCCTTCGAATGATTCACTGAAAAGCCTGTTGAAAATAATTTAAGTCAAATTTAAGTATGCAATTATTTATTGTAAACAACATCTCTGTACACAATATATTTTTGACTTAGTTTATAGGACTGCAGAACCTTAGGTTATGGGTATCAAAAATTGTACTATATTAAATTTATATATAATATAATTTACATTAATAAAATTGGTTAATGATTTCAAAATAACTGCCTATTTTAGTTACTCTATACTTATTTGTGAATCACCAAACTGAATTTCACACTGGTTAAGCTGGTGATTGCAACAGTCTCATAATTATATGTAATATTACTAAATTTACTTAATGTATAATAATTAATACGAAATAAATAATTATTATTTAGTATATATTAAATTTAGTCTAACCTATCAGCTTCATCCAATACCAAATATTTGATTTTCTTTAAGCTAAAAGTGTCACAGCCACTGACATGATCCGCTAACCGACCAGGCATGGCCACTACTATGTGAGGTCGTTTTGACAGCTTCAATGACTCCTCTAATTGGTCTGATCCTCCAGTCACTATACATACTCTTAGTTTTAGTGGCTGCCCTAAAATCTGAAACTGATCAGCTATCTGGAATAAAAAAGTTTTTTTTTATTATTTTGATCATTGATTCATATATGTAATATTACTATTATGGCTCCAATACATTTAATGGGATTTTTTGTTAAACTTAATATAATTTTAAACATCTGGGACAGAATTTGTGCCTTTTTAAGGTTTCTTAAGATACCTAGTTAATTTTATAGACATTACATATAGTTTTTTTATTGTGATAAGTTTCTGAGTAGTTCTCTGTAATCACACTGACTGACTGCTTCTTACTAGTAATCAATTTTTATTAAGGATTGAAGGATAAACAAATAATATACATATATAAAAATGAAAAGATGTTAGTACTTAGATATTTCTTTAAGATTATTTCTAATTTGACCAATCAGCTTAAAAACGGCATTTATACTATGTACATACATTTGCTTATTGTACCATGTATGATGTGTAATATGTACTCTTTTATGGGGAAGTTAGTTAAATACCTTAAAGTCATGAAATAAGGACAGTGAGATGTTTCAAGAGGATATTGTTAAATTCCATTTAACTTTACTGTTTATGATGATATAACACTTGTCATTTTAATTAGAGCTTTTTTTCTTTTAATTACCCCAGTTAAATTAGGGACACTTAAAATAAGTTATATATGTAAATAATACTTACATGAAAATTTACTAAACAAGTTTATGATATACTTGATTATATACTTCTAAGATACACCCAATTTAAAATTGGACTATTGATGTGATAAGCATGAATGAGCATAAATTATTTAATGAAATATATTAAGTGTTACCTGATAGGCCAATTCATGTGTTGGTGTGAGTACCAAAGCAAATATTCCATAAGGATCCTCAGCTAAGTTTTGCAGAATTGGAAGAGCAAATGCAAAAGTCTTGCCAGAACCAGTTTTCGCTGCTCCTATACAATCATGTCCTTCAAGAATTTTAGATATACAGCCTTTTTGGATAGGAGTAGGGCTCCTGATACCTTAAAAATTTCAATCAACACTCCATTAAATGTACAGATTATATTATTTTAGGTAAGTAACATACTATACCTATAACATAGTATACCTATTGTTGGACAAAGACATTTTTGCTTAAGAAAAATTGATTTAATCATCAAGATATCATTTCAGAGCACGAGAGATCTCAGAAATTTTGAAAGCTTAGAGGTGCTTAACTGGATCAAAGCTATCAAGTTTTAACTATAATTATCAGGTTCTGCTTACTGACCCAGACTTTCATGCTAATTTAAAATACATTAAAGCATGATGTATTCCAATAAATTCTACGTAGTAACCTCTATTTACTTTTATATTGCTCTTAACTTACCAAGGCTAAAAAGCTGCTTAATAAGCCACTGTTTTACACCTAACTCTGCAAAGGGTTTCTCGTCATTTTCATTCATTATTAATTATATTGTTTTCTTTATAAATAAAATAAATATTATTTTTTAATTCAAAATAAAAATTAACACACGTTGTTTTGTTTTCCAATTTGACAATCCACTTGACAATTGACATCCCATGAGCACAGAATAGAATACCTATTTGATGTTACTATAGTAAAATTTAATTGCACTTTAATTAATAATCTAGTATCTTTATTTACATAAGAATTATTAACAGTAAGTATTTATATACAAATATAAATTAAAAATGATTACCGAATAATGCATTTCCCTGTTGAATCGCAATTCCGATCCTCTGGACAAAAAACGAACCAGCTCTCCTGATACTAATAGAGGCAATAAGGCGAGATGTTCTCATATAAAATTTCCAATACTTCTTTAAATATTTGGGTTACTCGTTTGGTCTCAGAATATCAATTTAATGACAAGAACTGCGAATATGTTCTGCAAATCTGCTATGGTTTATTAGATTTATTTTTCTCCTATAAATCACCTTTATTTAAATTATAGTGTTGGTACTATTCTCTCTAATCTGTATTAGGCATAGTTGGCACGAGAGCTTGAATAAACAATAGTATGAAGAATTCACATTATAAATAAGATGGAAAAAAAGGAGAAGAATATACCCAGCTATGTATTAAAGAACCAATAACAAAAGGTCAATTAGTGACAACTTCTAAATAATGTAAGCAAATGCATGACTATTGTTGGGCCTATATATCATTACGAAGTAAAATTTAGTTAAGCGAACTTTTGGTAACATATATACAGAGGTCGAGATAATAGGCACGTCAGACGTATCACATAATATCTATTTGGAAGTAGGACTTGCGAAAATAAAAATAAAACGCAAACCCATTAAAAAAGAGATTAAATGCAAATAGATACCAAATCGTTATAAATTCCGCTTGTTAAAATATTAAACAGGCTCGTGTAAACACTCCCTTATCGTACATACATATTTTTGTAAGGTTTCCAGAACTGTTTCAGTAGCAGTTGAATAATGAATTGACCTGAAAATTGAAATTTGTTGATTAGTTTTTTTTTGTCATCCGCGTGCGTCGTTCCTCCGGTTTTGCGGCACTAATGCGAAGAGTGATTATACTTTTAGAAAAATTTGAAATTCGTGTAATAAAATAATTACGTTTAAAATAAAGTTGTGTTATGATTATACGTCTTTTGAATGATTGTGGTTTTAAATTACAATAAATTTAATGATTCATTTTGTCATAAAGTTAAATAAAAATCTAAATTTTTTCAAAATACTAATTTTTTTCAAAATACTAAATCTTTTCAAAATACTAATCTAAATCAAAATAGGCCGTTTTAATCAATCTATTACGGAGTAAACGCGTAAAAGGGAATTTAATATCTTACAAGAACTTTATCATTACAAGCGGGTAAGTTGATACTCGAATAAAGCTTAAACTATCTCAGTATGTTTATGTGATTGAATATTTTCATATAATATATAGTTTCGTAATACGTTAAGATAGATCATTAAATATATTTAAGAGATAGAAACAAGGCCAATTACATTTTCCATGGCTATTTGTAGTTTGGCATCAATGAGAAAATTACTGTTGCTTAGCACCGATCTATGCCTACAATAGCCACGATGCATAATGTAGTGCAACAGCACAACAATAAAATAGCACACATTATATGAATATTACATTTTGTTGTATTAAAAACATTAACATATATAATAAAGTTTACGATATTATACAAAATAGATAATATTTTTATGATATTTTAAAGTGATGATTTATGATTATTATCTACATTTATATTATAACAAATTTAAAATAATTCTTAATTGCGAAACTGCATAAATTAATATATACAGCATATTTGATAAATGTAATCACAGTTTCCATTCATATTACTGTTTTATATTATACTTAATATTATGTTATTTAAATGATAATCCTCAATTACATAACAATACTTGTTCCCTATACAAATAAAGAAAAATATTGTATTATTATTCAGCTGATTTTTATGAATACATAAAGTTATATTGGTAGAATTCAGAGTAACCAATTCTCTTAAGTGCTTATCAATTCAATTGCAAAATAGTTATATTACATATTCTTGTGGTCCACTACCAAGAGTGAATGCTTTAATATAGACTCGCAAGGGTAATAATTGTATGAATCGAATGGTTGACAATGTATCAAAGATGTTCATAAAGCAAAGCTAGCTAGCAGCTAGCTTTGCAGTATACTAACAACTCAAATTACTAACCAAATTTGAGTGAATAAAAAAAAGTGAAAATATTTGTTATGTTATTTGTTATAGATTTTAAAAAGGATTCAAGATGAGTCTGTTCAAGACGATGGCAGCTGTCACAATATCTTGTGGAAAGATGGGCATAAGGAATGGAAGTGTAAGTTTTATAACAGTATTTTTTATAAGTCTACTAGTTGTGTAACTGATGCGATTACCCATTGTTACAAACATTATCCAGAAACACAATTAATTTTCTAAAATATTTCAGTTTTTTGGCAATCTGCGTTTTACTATGCAGTATTAAAAATGAGGAATTTGTAAACAAACCTTCGTCACATATATAAAACACATAGAAGAATATTTAAAAAAATAATTCAACCCATATTTTTCAGAAATTCCCTAGCAGAATTTAATCCTTTTCCACCCAGCTGTTTAGGCTGTGTAAACAGTGTGACAATCATTTTAAAAATTATATAAAATAAATCAACTTTATAATGCATGTATCTCATTTTATATTATTAAAATAAATAAACAAAAAAAAAAACATTTTTCAATCTCGAATCTGATTTATTCCTGCTTAGAAGTCTTACATTTTGTTGTTAAATCTTTTATATGTATTCTTTAGATAATAAATATATTAACATGCTAAATAAGGCAAACGTCATGGATCTCATATCCAGGTCTAACAAAGGATACCATTATTGTTGACAATTTAATTTAGGTATGCTCATATTTCATTACTCATATTGCTCTAATCAATGATATACTGTTTTACTTCATATTCAATCACAAACAAATAATTATTATATCAATAAAAAAGTCTGAGTAAGTAATTCTATCTCACTGACCCACTGTGAGGTGTGACTAAATAAAACAAGAGAAAAAAGAAATTAAAGGAATCCTATCCACTGAGTTGGTGTGTTGAGTTCTTGTATGTTCTTACATTAATAGTACAATTTTCATTGTAGTATATTAACGCAGTATAAAAAAAGATAATGTTACGTTTTACAAAACAGTTTTAGGTAATAATTAGTAATTGCTTCTATTCCTGGGTTTTAATATTGCTTATTTTCTGATGTAATATTAACAGCCCATAAATATCCCATTGCTCGGCAAAGAATTCCTCTCGTCTTCAGGAGAGGGTTTTCAGTTTGTTCCACCTCACTAATCCAGACATTGATGGAATTTTCTGCTGACCGAAGTTGTCAACAAGTACCTATGTATATATAGGGATGCATTTTACTTAAAATAGGTTTTGTGCGTCGACAGAAAGTTAAGTAAAATTTTCGTTGAAGTCTAAATTTATGTTGATGTGACTTGGTTTATTCAAAAGCATAAGTAGTATTGCATCGCTGCTGCGTTCATTTTATTATGACGTTATTTACGGGTATCGATAAAATTTTTGCACCTAATACTTCCGAATAAACCAAATATTCGGTCGAATAAATATCCTTATGCCAACACGCTATTTACAACTAAATTCATAGTTGGCTCGTAGCTCACTTGCAACAATTATATACATTGTCTGCTTTTGTTGGCAATGGTATGAATCAGTAACGTCAGTCGCATTGCCAATATCAATATCATCAATAGTAAACATTGCTTCAGTTAGTACTCTCTCCGTCTTTTCAGCGGGCGCCACAGGATCGCTTTCGCATTCTACCGTGAAGTGGTCGATAAGCCCAATTTTATGACATAAAACAATATTTTTTAGTACTGTATTTATCTTAAGACCTTTTGAGTTTTCACGTAGTCAACAGAGATGATAAACGTCGCTACGGAATGGAACGGAGAGGAACGAAAAAGTGTGATGATTATGATTTATGATGTTTAAAATAACAAGTGAGGTAGAATAAACTTTGAATCCTTTTCCATAACACGTCTTATAGAGTCTTTGTTAAAGTCTTTGTCCAGCAGGAATAAGTTAAAGTTATTATTATTAGCGATAAATAATTTGGAAAAACAATTCGTAAATTGCGATACATGAATCTAATCTGGAGTTAATGGTGTCTGCCACCGGCCACCGTTTACATTCAATCTACTTACACGGCATTGAGTAGGTAGTATGTATACACTGGTTTCGCTTAAACAAAAGTATTGTGAAGAGTACACATTATGGTAGCAAAAAGAGCAGTAAATGGACTAAAGGTAAACATTGCACAATAAATTCTTCATTGAATGAACAGTTATGGACCGAGCGAATGAATGGGCAGACATGCTGATATTGTGTGTCCAAAAGAAAATATAATCGTTATATTTTGGCAATATTTCTAATACTTATTACAATCAAAAATTTAGAAAAACTGTCCTACAAGTCTTTAAACTTTAATCACCATCTTCTATGTTTTAAAACCGGATCAAAATCGTTCAAGATATTACTTAACGGAACAACATAATCGTACCTCTTATAAAATAACCGGTATAATTTTTATAGTAGATAAAAAAATGCGCGTTACTAAAGTGTTGTTAGGTTTCACAATTATTAAAGTAGGTTAAATCGACGAGTTGCAGAGATAACTGTAAACTTATACGGTCACAAGCAATACATTTTATGGTTTATATCTATGTAAATAAAACCGTAAATCGTAAGTACGTATCTGTGAACAGTGAAAAACCATCTAATAATTGAACGCAGTATGTTATATTTTAGTGAATGATTTTGCTGGTCTCCTCCAGAGGTAAATTATTTTAAGCAAGATGTATCTAATTATAATGACGTTTGGAATCTTATTTATTTACATATCGAATGTAAATTTCAAATATCCGACTTGAATAAAAATTTAGCATCGATATTAAGATCTTGAAAGTAATATGAAACTACCCTTTAAGTATCTCCTTTCCAATATATTATTTAATTTCGGAAAATATGTTAATAAATATAATTGATATAAAGATAAGAATTTATTAAATAATTATTATATAAGATAAGATTATAATTATTAAATAAAGATTTGAATAAATAATTGTCGATTGTAACGATTTAATTATGCCCGTCTAATTATATTAATTGTTTCCCCGAAATTATATTCACCGTATTCACAGTTACCCTTGTACAAAAACAAGGTTACGAATGCGTAGTGCGTAGTAGTGCTGCGTTGTTACAATTTTATGTTACAACGAGTTCAGATACTCCTGCATATTAGTCAACTGGAAGGATTGCCGAACTAAAAGAGCAAGTAAAAATGAGATTGAGAAAGAGTTTGCAATATATTCCTGTCAAATGTTTAATTAAAAGGCAGAGAAATGAGAGAGGGTGCACGAAATAGAAAATGTAGTATATTTTTTACAATTTTATAAGTCTTCAGTTACTTGTTTTTATCGAGTACTCGTTAATAGGAAGAGAAGTTGGAACGCATTACAGCGTCGTACGTTCATTGTAAGATCCACGTGACATTTCCTACATTTACTGGACTACATCCTTTAAGCCTGTAATTACACAATAACCCTTACGTGTAAGATGGCAATTGTTGGATTGCTGTTTGCCGTCAGAGTATAGAGATTCATACACGAAGGCGTCATTCATAAAAGAGACTCGTCTCATTATATGAGTTTATAATTTATATTGGTATCGCGAAATCAAACGAAGTGACGCATTTTAATTTGCCGTAGATGATGGATTATTATGTCGTGGTATAGAAGTTCTAGTGTGCGATGCTTTTTTATCGGTTATTCATAAAAATTCGAAACGAGTTAGTAACAGCTAGAGATATATGTATCGTATTCAAATAATTATATATTTATATTTAATAGTTAATAAAAAACACCCTGGTTCGAATTATCTTTTAATTACCTCTCTTTTCAAATTCTCATTATGCATTGTGCAGATAATATTATATGATTTGGGAACAACAGGCGCAGAACTAAGGATTACATGTTTTTTTATATATTGTTCCGACCCGGAAGTCGAATCTGGGACACCGGGAACTGCGGTCACAAGGCACTTTAAGCTCTTGATGATTATACAAAATATTTAAAAAGTAAACAATGTAAAAGTTGCAATGAAACATAAATACTTAGTAATTCTACTTAAAATTATTTTTAATAATATGAACTGCGTAGTACCGGTATTGCATAATGTGTGTGTATGTTGTTTTATTATACAATTGGCAACAGTATGTCGCGATGCACGTGAGCGGCGCATGCGCACGTGTTTTGCACTTGAACTTGAAACAGACCGGTAATTATAAATGTTTCATAGCTGTTTTATAGCATATACAGTATGTCGTATTGACTATGTTCTTTGTATACTGTAGAAAGATGAATCGATTTGATATACCGTGTAGGACATTTCGAAAGTGATTAATATGAAGTAGAATTCAACGATTTCTTTGTTCGAAAAATCATTAAGGCTACTCGATATTATATTGATTAAAAAAAATGTACCCGTCTGCCATTTTCGCCAGATTTAAAACTTTAGATCAATCCTGCTGTTTTAAATCATCATTAAAAAAAATTCAAGAAGTTTTAATTAAAAATATTATTGTTATTATTATATGAATACTAGATACCCGACCTACTTTACATTGGTACAATAATTATATATACAACTTTAAGATAAAAAAAAAGACAATTATAAAAACAAGACATGTTCTTTTTCCGGCTACGAAAATTTGAAGATTTTGGATTTTCTGTTCTGTACTGTACGTGTATTACAAATATAAACCTTAATCTTGAATAAATCTGTTTATTGATGAAAACTGAAATCCGTTGCATAGTTAAAAAATCTAAGCGTTCAGACGGTGGGAAGTACTATGTAGAGATACACGTATATCTATCTGTAAGTGTATAATATACGGGCCACCTATATACGAGCCACGTGCTGTTTGCCGTCACGGTGTACGGTCCCGTCGGTAGTCGGTCTTAACCCTGAGTTGCGTCAAAAGGAAATCCTCTTGAAAACAATATATTATTTAATATTTTAAAGGCCATAACGTACTAGTCATAACAAACACATAAATCAAAGCGTAAAGATAAATGCCAAGATATCGTGTTACAATGTATTGAACGTTGTACTGTTGCATCTATAATAAAAAGATAGTTTAATAAAAAATGACCTTGATGATGATGATGATGGCGGTGGTGACCACTTAACATCACCTAGCCTAACTATTACCTACATAAAACAAAAAGTAATCGCGGAGGGCCAAACATGTAAAAATATATACCGAACCGTTACTATCTATTGTAACAGCGTGTATATTTTGAGGGGAAGTTTTCCAGCTTCTTCCAAATAAAATTATTCAGGTTGGTTTATATAAATGTGGCAGATTTACATGCGAAGTATGCAGGTGTCCAGATGTTTTTTCTTCCCCGCTGAGCACGTTATGAATTACAAAAATAAATTACTTGTAAATGCAGTGGGCCTGGAACTCGCAATAATCAGTTAAGATATCAGATTCATATTTAAAGTGAAAGCATGTACAAACTTTAATTTTTCATTTTGCTCATTTTTGTTGTAGAAGCAAATAATGGTATTTAATCAATAGTTTAATTAGCATGTAGTGTTTGCTTTTAAATTATTGTACATGATCTATGGATGTATTGTAATTGTATATGAATTTAAGAATGACCAATGTAAAAATGTAGCAAACCTAATAAATACATAAATAGAGATTCAACCGCTGGACCATTTCGGTTCTACTTGACCGAATAAATATCTTATAGACCTTTTTTGGAATACTATCTGATTACAATACAAAAAAAAAATAGAACGGCCCTTAAAGAAACATAAAGTGTGCCTTGAATTTTGGTATGAATGACCTTTTACTCATTATTCATAGATAATATTTCCGTGAAATAGTTTCGAAGGTGTTTGAACTTTATTCGAGGCCACTCGTTGCTTTAGTTGCTTTTTGTTAAAGTTTTTGTAGGGACTGTTTGTTTAAGGATCTAATTATAGCTTGTAGAATCATGAGAATATTCTTAATATATGCTTTTTTAAATTATTGGACTTCTTTTGAAATTCCAATGATTTTTTATGTCATCGTTTTAATATGAAATGTGACTGTATAAGTACGTTTGGATCAAAGGCCATCGCGACAAAAAGTTCGTACGAATCCAGCTAAGACCCATAGTCGAGTACTTCATTTAATATAGAAGTATGCTATTAAATGATCTAATAAAATAAAAAAAATAGAGTCTTTTAATATCCTACTCCTTTTTCCTTTTTAATAGGAATGTTTTGGATCCTTGAATTGAATGGATGAAGAATTGAATGGATTTGGATCAATTCAGTACCAAAGCAAATTTTCACCCGGCACATTAAAGTTTTCCTTTTCCTTTATTATCGAGAGAAGCACGTGAGGACTCAGCGGTGCTACAATATTTTTAGTTTGATTAATGCAAAAGAACAATATTTATTTATCTAATAATATTAAAATATAAATCATAGAAACCAGAGAATGATTCAATTGATATTAAATGTCTTCTACTCAAAATCAATGTTGATTTAAAATGAATCATTCCTGACAATATCAGAAAATGCTTAATATATGTAACTGACATATATGAATTGAATTACACACTCGTTTAAGTATATAATATATATTATTTGATTATTTGTGTTACTGAAATAATAAAATACATAAATGATTTTATGTAAAATATTTAATTCGATTATTTTTCTGACAGTTGCCCATACGACCTCTACTGACTTGCGCCCCCGTGGCACTGACATGGGACCGTGGTGCGCACACGCAGGACATCACGAAGAATATACAATATATCACCAATGAGAAGATCAAGCTAACGACGGATCCAAAAACTATGAAGTGAGTTAAATTTTAAACGAAATTAAACACGTATTAAAAATAATTGTAAAATCTTAAATTGTGAGATGTAGGTATAAATATATATTGAGATAATTATATACCGTTACATGAAATTACCCGTATAAACCGGGGCCGAGAGGTAATGTACAAAATGGTACGCAAAAACCGCAAGAGACATGTTTCGCTAATAAACATCAGTATTTTATGTCATTTAATAGTCATCCAATCTTATTTGAAACTTGTTTTTTTTTAAATGAAAATTTGTGTTGCGTTTTGAGATCCTCGGTGCTGTTGCTTTTAGGGGCGATAGGGCGCCAGGGTCAAAGGTGAGCGCAAGTACGGCGCGTGACTCACGAATGATACGATTAAAAATTAACAGTGACCTTTTAAGTTGGCACTTCAAAATGCGAACAATTTAAAGAATGAGATACTTAGTATACTGTATTCCAATGGGAATAGGAGAAAAGATAAATAAACAACTTTGACCTTGAATTGACATGACATTTTAGTTACACTAGTGAGGAGAAAATTATTGAGTGAATGGGTAAAGAATGCTAAGGAACGATATATTTTATTGGTTTTACGTAATTTTTTAAATAAATTTTATATCAATTGCAAGAAAGGTACATATTCAAATTTTTAGATAGAAGCATTTTTAGGCTTAAATAAAAATTAGGTCGTTAGTTTTGATTTGGATCGTGGTATTTCGCTAATAGCCTCATTAACTTATAAAGAGGTAGTTATTTTCAGTGATAAGTCATAGAAACACACTCACAGTTTCATTTATATGAATAGATTTTTATTCCATCATTAATAAAAAGAAACATTGAATGTTTCAATAATGAAGTGGCATTTTCAAGACATATGATGTATTGTTTAATACTAAGGTTTTGAATAAAAAAAATTTTATATATCTTTCAAAGAAACTCTTACTTCATCTTATATCTAAAACGACTTTGACCTTGAAATAGGCATTAAATTAAAAAAAAAAAACAAAATGTAATTAAAAATAACATCTTATCTTAATCTTCAAACCGAAAAACTAATGTTCAATCAGCGTAGGCCGTGTTGATGGCAAATCAAAAGTCAGTAGGCAAAAGCAAAAGGTCGTAAATATTAAATCGGTTACAATTACAGTTCGCTTAAACAAAGCCAGGTCGTAAGAAAAAAACTTTTGATAATTCCGAATAAATATATTACTTTTGTATTATTTTCAAAACTATAAATTAAGTGTTGCTTTGCATAAAACTAATCTATATTTTAAGATTTTTTATTTCAGTTTAATGAATTAATTCTTTAAAATTTTTTGTCTATACCTTACTATATAAAATAATAACATTTTTATCGAACAATATGTAACTTTCTATATTATATTATAATCCATATTATAACCAATTAAATAAATATATATTAAAAAAAAAATCTAAATTGTATGTTAAAACTAAAATAATATATTTTTTATCTGTATAAATTTATTCATTCTCCATTCGGTTAGGGAACATCCTTAATGAGGCCTCCATTTTAATTGTTCGTTCATCGAAAAATGGCGTTTTGAATGTCGGCAAAACTGTTTTCGTTACTTTGAAAGTCAAATTTAAGTGGATGTACGTAGTTAAGTGAAATATTGTTATATTAAAAGTGAATATATAGTAATCAAGAACTGTTTGTAGTAAATCATAAAGAGGACTTATCAACAAAACACTCGTGATATTGAAAAGTACGGTTTGTTTTGGTTCTTTCCTGTTCCCATTGGAATAGAGTATAGTTTAAATCCTTTATTGCTTTGCAACTGTGATATTTATGTATAGAATTAAAATATGTAACTTAGATAAATTCGTTGAAACGCCTTAATCAGTCGTCACACTTAGAACGTATAGCCTATTCCAATAAAGAGAAAAGATAAAAGCACCGACTATCATATGCCATGCATTTTTTTTGATATATGTAGCCGAACGCACAAAGGCCACCTTAGTGTACACAGTTTCTCACGTTGGCAATACGCTACCAACCTTGGAAACGAAGATGATATCTATTTTGTACCTGTAGTTACACTGGCTCATTTAAACTTCAAACCGGAACAAAACAATACTAAGTATTGCTGTTTGGTAGAAGAATATCTGATGAGTGGGTGGTAACTACCCAGTCGGACTTGCACAAAGCCACCGCGTAATCATATAGTAGCATAATAAATTAATAGATAGCTCTTTTATATTATGCACTACGAAGAGGTCTTGATTATGATATATTTATATATTATTCAACACTATCCCACTGAACTACTAAAATCCATTTCACTTCCAGTATTTAACTACGTCGATGTTCAAACGCATTTTTGTTCAAGGTTCCATATTTAATAAGTACCATATATTGTTTTAAATTTCGACCAATGACATATCAATTCGAAGTTAAAACGTTATATATAGCCTGTTACTGGCAAATTTATAATGTATGTCAATTTTTTGATCGCTCTAAATGTTAGTTGTGATAGTTTGTTAAATAAGTTTTGAATTAGTACGCCGTTTTGTATATTGTTAGTAAGGTGACCTGTTTCAAAATGTGCCCGCTAAGTGGCTGAACATAATGCCCGGAGCCATATTAATATGTAAAGAGATTCGTTCCAATTACAATACAACTATTGTTGTTCTCATTTCAAATATTTACAATACATAAGTATTTGGTTTATGTATTTACGTCCTTTTGTAATTGAATAAAGACTTTCACTTTACAATTTAAAAAAAAATGTTGACCACTTTATACTGATGTATACGATGCGTGGCCTACCTGTGTGAAACATTATCTATATGTCACTGAACACGACTCCACTTGGTGTAGAGAAGTTATCAGGCCGCAGATCGCAAGGTCCTGAGTCCAGGTCGGCCCAATAAAAAAAATTACGGTTGCCGTGCCTGAACTTCCTGTCGTGTCGGAGTTGCCCGATTGTGGTATTAAAAAGTCCACTATAATATATCATGCACAGTTGCCTCTACTCTCGAGCATAGCCTCAATAACCGAAATGGTTCAATCAAAGCAAAGTCAAAAATCTTTAATCAATATAAAAGTGTTTACACTTGCTTATTGATAGTCAAAAATCTACCACCGGTTCGGAATTTAACACCTCGGACCTGAGAAGAATAAGACATACATTGTCATTATTCCAACAAACCTCAACCCGCAACTACGTCTGCTAAGTTTCTTCTCTCGGCCTAAAATATTTGTTTTATAAGAATATGGTGTTTTCGTAAATGTCAAGTTTTTCTCGGTTCAAACAAAGCGATGTTAATAAAGGTCGTGATGGAAACATCGATTAAGAACTTTACTATTTCCGTCGCCATCTGAATCTACTTGTAATTTTCGTTGAAATATTTCGTTAATATTTACTGATCTATAACTGTTTTGTGGAAATTAATGTCTTAGTCATAAACAGAAGTAAGATTTTCAAGGTCGTGTTTATTCTTAGGCCTTGTTGTGTATATGTACTTGTGATAGTGCATGTGTGCGTGCCGCCGCTTGCATTATTCACGAGCCAATGAGTTGATTAAACATTTATTAAACTTTGCCCGTTCAATTGAGACTATACCCTGTAACTGTAACTACTATTTTATTAAATATATTAATAACTCATTTGTTAAGTTAAACCAATACGAGTAAGATATTATTATTTAAATATATTCAACTTTATTAACATACATTTTCAGACTTTTCTGGTGTTACTTTTAGAATAAATAAACAAGTCATTTTTAATGAAAATAAAGTCCTATTTAATATATGAAATAAATCAAGCACTTTCGTCTAGGTCACAATAAGTAATCTTAATTTTAATGATGATAATAATTGTGTGAAAATTCATATTTGACGATAGCGTTTTTTCGCGTACATCATCCAAGGAAATTTAAAAATATATGTGTCATTAAAATTAAAATAAAAAAATGTACTAAGAGTTTCGTGATGTTAACATAATATGTTTTTTTTTGTTTTTGATTTGATGTAACCGAAGATTGACGGTGTAATAGCCTGGTTTTAGTCAAAATTCGCTTAATCATTTTAAGAGGTTCTTTAGATAACGAAATAAAGATCTCGTAATTTAAAATATATGTTTTACATATTAGACTGTGTTTTGATAGTTACTCAGTCGGGAAGTCAGTGTTTTCAAACACTTATAAGCTTTTATATCGTCCCTTTACAAGATTCATTTCAATTTCAATTTAGTGTTAATATAATATTATTCAATCATTATTTTATAAGCATACATAGTTATGTAAACTTGTTAACATCTTATAAGAATTATTTTTTACTTAGAGGATTCAATGTTCAATCAAAATAAAAAATAGCTACTATAGAAATCATAACCGTGTGTTGGCAATAATTCTGGCATAATTTGCCCGTTCAACCGCAATATGGATTACCTGGACGAAAAACGAAATAGCCCTCCTGTTATGATTAAGACGTTTATACAAATTCGATATTAAATTACATTATTACTCCAACGTCTAAATGTTTCAACTGCAAAAATATACAGAGATATATTTTAGAATTAGAGTTGATAATTTGCGCCGTTTGTTCGTTTCAGTATTTTGTCATGAGACGACCGACATAGGATTTCTTTATGATCGTGATGGTATAACTTTTATCAACGATTCTTAATCCCATTAGTACCTTATTCGAATGGAAGTGATCTTCCTTATTTAAAAGCATGAACATTTGAGGTGTATTTTTAATTTGATACAACAACCGATTAGCGCGATATAATTAATTAACCGTGTTTATCTAGGATGTAAAAATAATATAAATAATATGCTTAGCAATTGGCACTTGTAGTTGCCTCGATCGTAATTCGATCATAATATTTACCTTCTGTCCGTAGATTGGACAAACAACTGAACCGTCCAACATGCGTAATGATCAACTGGCTTCTGGCACGACAGAAACACGTGATGAAATACGCAAATCTATACCTCGAGCAGGGCTTCGACGTCATCTCCGTGTCCTGCACGCCTTGGCAGCTGATTTGGCCGCTCAAGGGTTCTCAGGTTAGTTGCTTAAAATAGACTATATCTCGATCGAATATAATTACAGTATATAGATGAAATTTTATATTTAGTATATGGATAGTTTATTCATAATTGAAAAGCTGACTGGAAGATGAGCCAACTTGACGACGATTGGTCAAAATGTTCGCCCATTGAAATTAGTGTTTTATTAAGCATAAGCAATTTATTGCACCATCTTATGCAGCCAAGTAGGTGTATATATGTCCCTGGTTTCTGTAATGATTTTCGCGCTCGATTTCTGTTTTAAAAGCCATGATTGTTCAGAGGTTAGGACACGAAATACTTAGCTGAAGTTTGCGGCTTCAAATCCGGGCAACCACCGCAGAATTATCACGTGGTTATTTTCTCTCTCCTACCTCAATTGGAGAAGGTGAAATAAACTCTAGCCTTTTCTAGGAAAGCAAACCTTAGTCCAGTATTGGGCTAATTACAAGCTGTTACTTTGCTTACTTAACTCACTCTTTTGACAGCAACAGCAATACAAAGAAGTGATGTTTGGCACGAGAATAACTATTTATCGGATAGTATAAGACATTAGATATTAAGACAAGCCAAATATGCGATATTGTTTATGTAGACATGTCAATAGATAAAATAAATTAATAGTAAAAAACATTTAAAAAATATATTTACAAAATTCTTGTTTAACCTGATAAGAGTTCCATCGTCGGGAGCGAGTCAGGTCATGTTTATCATAACAAAGCAATGTCAGCGGGACTAATTTCTAAATTGTCCTCAGCTGGTAGCGGCTGATCTTATAAAGTTCATGGCGGCCAATGAAAATGACCAACCGACCGTCCTCCACGGGTTCTCGGTGGGCGGTTACATCTGGGGCGAGGTGTGCGTGCATATCATGAATAATAAGGAACAGTGAGTATTATTATATGTATACTATACTTTATGTACTTTTAGATTTTACATAATATAATATAATGATCGATTACTCGGCAGGACCTTTCTTAACCTCTCCTCTCACCTTTAAACCGTGTGTCACGGCTATATTATGCGCAAGCGATCCCCCAAACTAACTGCTGGTATCTACCCAGACGGGTTTCCACAAAGCCCTACCACCAAGTTCAATATCAACACATTCTATCACCAACCAAGCAGCCAGTCTTATACAGGCATAAGGGACATTGCAATACCCAAGGTTGGTAGCGCATTGGCTATAGTAAGGAATGGTTATAAAATTGACAGCGCCAGTGTCTATGGGCGGTGATGACCACTTACCATCAGATGATCCATAACCTATACTATAAAAAAGTTACCTTTAAAGTGTAAATGAAACTCGTATCCTAAATGCATATAAATCGTATAATAAATTATCTACAATATCATACGAGTAATCAACTAATGTTTGTATTCCTATAAAATTACTGTCAAACAAGGTCGGTTTTGAACTGTTAAATTGTTTAAATCAAAATCTCATCTATATTATATAAAGATTAAAATATACTATACGTAAACATAATTTGTTCAGTTTATTCAGTATCCTTGTAATTATAAAATTTAAAGGTCATGATAAATAAGCCATATTATTCGTTACGATCGGACATCATATTAAATATAAAAAAGCGTGGATGTAATATTTATTGATTTTATTGCCCTTTACCGATATACTCTGTAATTTAAATGGTGCAAAAGAGTAACTACTGAGTTTGTTGGCGGTGCTTTATCAACTGTAAAATGAAGATTTAAAGTTCCTTAAAGAACGTACTTGAATAAAGAATATTTTGATTTTTGATTGAATTGATCACAACATAAAATTCATCTCGTGCTCGGCTACGAAGGAAAACATCTTGAGGAAACCTGCATGTGTCTATTTTTAACGAAATTCTACCACATGTGTATTCCGCCAACCCGCATTGGAGCAGCGTGGTGGAATATGCTCCAAACCTTCTCCTCAAAGGGAGAGGAGGCCTTTAGCCCAGCAGTGGGAAATTTACAGGCTGCTAATGCAATATCAACAAGATAACACACCAGGTTCAGGAGTTTATATAGTCTTCAGACCGGGAAATTAGTTCCTAGAATATATGCACGCAATAGTGGACAATGTATAGTTGTAATTATCAATGCAATAGTCGCCGTCAAAGACTTTGATGATACCATTATTGTCAACAATAATCTAAAAATATATATTATAACGAGCTTGCTAGTAAAAACATGCAAGCACAATAAAAAACTCGAAAATTAAAAATAAAGGCACTGACACACAGACGCTTACCTGGAAAAAATATATTGTCATAATAAATTGCTGTTTATAAGTACTTATAGCATTTCATAACATTTCCTTCGTTGAATCGATGCTAGTAGTAGAAACTTAGCAATTGTAGCCATTATATCAATTACACTGTCAGATCATTTAGATAAGATAAGCTCATAAACTCTTGATCACATGCTTCATATTTAAGTCAGAGTCCAGCAAATTTTCATTAATGGCATAAAGTCTTCTGGATCTACGTTAAAAATGGGTTTTCCACAAGGATCAATTTTGGGTCCCTTTCTATTTCTAGTATATATAAATGATCTTCCTCTTTATGTTAAAGGTATTTGTGATATAGTGTTGTTTGCTGACGATACTTCACTGATTTTTAAGGTAGACAGGAAAAAAACTGACTATGACGATGTGAACGGTGCATTATCACAGATACACGATTGGTTTACAGTAAATAATTTAGTTTTGAATACTCAAAAAACAAAAATGTGTAGTTTTTACTCTACCCAATGTTAGAAAGCAAAATTATAATATATCTTTAAATGGTGGCCGTCTTGATGTATCCGATACTATGATTTTTTTGGGAATAGCATTGGATTCCAAACTTCAGTGGAGTCCTCATTTATCATCCCCGACAGGAAGACTCAGCTCCGCAGCATACGCGGTTAGAAAAGTTAGACAACTAACTGATATTGATACCGCTCGTCTAGTATATTTTGGTTATTTTCACAGTATTATGTCATATGGCATATTACTTTGGGGTAATGCGGCAGATATTGAATCTGTCTTTAATTTACAAAAGAGAGCAATCCGGTCTATTTATAATCTTGGAGCTAGAGACTCTCTACGGGATGTTTTTAACAAAGTAGGAATACTCACTGTTGCGTCACAGTATATCTACAACAATATTATGTATATTCACAGTAGCATTGATCACTTTGTTAAAATCAGTGATAATCACTGTATTGTGCACAAGAAGTAAGGATAAGCTTAGAACGCCAAGTTTCCGACTCCGCAAAGTCAATAAATCATTCTTGGGGCAAGGTATCCGCTTCTATAATAAAATTCCGCAGACATTTTTAACTTCATATATTCATAGATTCAAGTCAATTGTAAAAAATACATTGGTAAAGAAGGCATATTATTCGATACAAGAGTATATTGATGATAAAAAAGCGTGGAGTTAATGCTTGTTGACTTCCAGGCAGGAGACATAACATACATATACAATTGTTTTTAACTAACATGACTGTATTTTTAGATATTGAAAAAGAGTAACTACTGAGTTTCTTGCCGGTTCTTCTCGGTAGAATCTACATTCCGAACCGGTGGTAGCTTTATTTTAAATAGTTTGTTAAATGATGATTCAAAAGTGCTTGTAAGAGCCTACTTGAATAAAGTATATTTCGATTTTGATTTTGAAGAAAAAATGTTAACAGTATAATTTAAAAAAACGAGAGGATACGTGTTTCTATTCTATTTTTATAATTCAGAAGGTTTTATTTACCAAAAAAACAATATTTATTAACAAAATAAAAGTAACTATTATAATACATATAACTACGCGTCCCGGCTTCGCACGGGTAGAACAAGGGTCTATATAAATTGTATATATGATAATACGTTGTATGGGTTTATGCAGCGCAACCCATTAATGTTGACGTGATTTTTTCCGATATCTTCGTATTTCAATAAATGAACACAAAACTTAACTAATTATACACCTAAATCTTTCACATAAATCACTTTGTCGATTATTGAAAACCGTATGTAAAGCCATTCGGAAGCTTTTGAGTCTATCACGTTCAGACAGACAGACAGACAGACAGACAGTGACGCGCTGGATTCCGCGAAAAAAGTCATAACTTTAGCTCCAAATATAAAGCCATCATAACATGCATGGAGTCAAACATGTGTCCTTGTGAGAATCTTCATGTTTTGACAACATTGGAGGTAAAAAGCATGACATAAACTACATGAATGAAATTATTAATTATTATAAAAAAATATTCAACTTTCAGATACCAACCAGTAATAGACCGCATAGCGGCTCAAGTGTGGGACTCAGCCGCTGATATCACCGAGATCACCATCGGCGTGCCGGCCGCGGTCTTCCCGAAGAACAAAATCATGCAGAAAACACTAAAGGCGT